>NC_061114.1:189671264-189905905 GCF_002878395.1 Capsicum annuum
GGTTGTGGGATCTATGATTATTCCTCTATGGATTTAATAGTTGGTTAGGGTTTGAGTGATTGTGGGAACATCTTGATAATTTCTTTGTAATGATTGTTTTCTATTGGTTGCAAATAATAGATCTAGCCTTATGTTTTCTTGCTCAAACTGAGAAATAAACTAAAGGTAGTGAATTATTAATGAGGATTTGGGAAGGTTAATTTCCATCTAATGATTAATATTGTAACAAGATTAATCAACTTGAGATAAAATCAGTGTGAATAGAAGGTTTTATTAAGTTTGAGAGAATTAGGGAGCACAACATCTAGGTAGGTTGAGAAACACTTAGATGGACTGTCGATACTGATAATTTGGTGTTTTCCACAAGTCACGAGAATCTAGTACTACAACTATTATTCAATGAGGGGTTGATAATCATAGTAATCAAAACCCTAGTTTCTCTCTATTATTGATTGAACCATTGAAATTTTAGCTTTGAGTTTTGAAACAAGTCAAAACTTTAATCATCGTTTGATTGATAAAACCCCCAATTAAAGAAAACCATAAAGAAAACCATTATCTATCAGTCATTTTTATCGTAAATAGACTTGATTGACACCTTATTCCCTGTGGGATTTGACCCCAACCTAATTGGGTTATATTTTTGACAATGACCGCTTACTCTCTCGTAAGAGAGGTATAATTTGGGCGTATCAAATTTTGGCGCCGTTGTCGGGGAATACGGTTGTCGATTGAGTTTATGTGTGTTAATTGACTATTAGTCAAGTTTCCTTATTTTATGTTTATTTGTTGTTTTTGTTCGTTATAGGCTCATTATTGTTGATGCCAAGAACCAGATGTTTAGGAGAACTATTATGATCCTTAAATCCTGAACCTCATCTCATTGAAAGAATGTCTAACCAATAGGAAGCTGAAAGATTAGCCGCTTTGGCTAATGCTTATTAAATTAACAAAATGCAGATAACCCAGGTTGGGTACCTAATCTAGATGAAGAGGACCTGGGAGATGATGATTTCATTGACCCAGCTAATAAGAAGTGTGCAGCGGAAGTAGTTTCAGCTGTAAATCTAAATCGTCCATTCAGAGGAAGACTAAACCTCCAAGCAATGCAGTTTGATAGTGACAATGATGAGGATGATTTAAATGGAGCTGGAGTTACAGGGGCAATCATTCTACCACCACTAGCTCCTGAGGTGAAATTCCACATCACCAGTACTCTGATCTAGTTACTAAATTTGAATAGAATCTTCAGCAGATTATCTGGTGATAATTTAAATCTACATTTGGTGAATTTTATCAATATTTGTAAGTTATTTGTTAATCCTGAAGTGGGACAAAATGATATTTATTTAAGATTGTTCCCACTGTCTTTGTCTAGAGAGGTAACTATGTAGTTAAATAAGCTAACTCCTGATTCTATAACAAATTGGAGGGAATTGAAAGGAGCTTTCCTATAAAGATTCTTTCCACCCTTCAGAATGTTACAGTTAAGAGATGAGATCAGCAATTTTAGGCAATTGGCTAATTAAGCTGTACATGATACTTGGGGGAGGTTTAAAAAGAAGTTGACTCAATGCCCAAACCATAAGATGACTGATGAACACTTGATGGAAACATTCTACAGAGCTTTGAACTCACTTACAAAGCCAATAGTGGATAATGCTGCAGGAGGAGCTTTTATGTTTCTCACCTTTACTGAGGCTGCGGAAATGTTAGAAAGAATGACTAAGATAAGTAGAGCTTGGAATACCAGAGATTTATGTGGTAGCAAGCAATACTGGGTCTAGTGTAATATCAACAAAATAGCATAGCAGAGAAGAGAAGTGTGATCAGGATATAGCTTACATGAAAACCCAGATGGATCTGCTCATGAAGGATTTGCTATCAGAGAATATAGAAAAGGTAAAAGCTGTGGGGTCCCACGGTAAGAAAGCTGAATCAAACACCGAGGAAGAGGCTAACTACTTGCATAACTAGGGGGTTTCTGGACTAGTGGTAAAGGAAACTAAGGTTGGAACCATAAGCAGATTGGAAGAATAAAAGTGATAGGAGTGGACTGTATGTACTTCCTGGAAGTTGTGATAATACTGCCACCAGTTCAGGCAAAATATCCATGGAGGACATGATGGAGAAACTATTAAAGGGAGTTGAGGTGACCAATTCTGAGGTGACTACTATGAAGAGTGACATATCTTCCATGAGTCAACTAGTAAATTCACACTCAACTGCTATTAAACAACTAGAGCAGCGGATGAGCCAATTATCCACAACATTCAACCAAAGATAGAATAGTACTCTACCAAGTGCTATAATTCAGAATCCAAGGATTGATGGATCATGTTTGACTATTACCACTAGGAGCGGTAATATGTTATCTAGTCCAGGATGGCGAGTATCCTCTCAAACTGATGTGGTCAAAATAGATTGGGAAATGGTTGATGAATCTTCAGTGGTTCCTGTGGAGTTGGGAGGTTCATAAAAGAATAGTGCAGAAGTGGAACAACCACCTAAGCTGAAGCATGTTAGTGATGTAGAACAAGGCATAAGAAAGGAGGTAAAAGTTGCTCCAGTTGAAATTCCAAGGCCACCCCCCCCATTTCCACGATGTTTAAAAAAGAAAGAAGATGAAGACAAGTTTAACAAATTTATTGCTATGTTGAAGCAATTGACAGTGAACGTGCCTTTAGTTGAAGCACTGGAACAGATGACCGGATATGCTAAGTTTATGAAAGATCTATTGATAAAGAAAAGGACTGTGAGCTATGAAATAGTAGACAATCTTCATCATTGCAGCGCCATTGCTACAAGATCTATTATTCGTAAGAAAGCTGATCTGGGAGCATTTACTGTCCCATGTATGATTGGATCGCTTAAGTTTGAAAGGGCCCTTTATGATCTCGGGGAAAATATAAATCTTATTCCATTGGGGTTTTCAAGAAACTAGGTTTGAGAGATCCTACTCCCACCAATATGTAGATTCTAATGGTGGATAGATCGGTGAAAAGGCCAATTGGGATTCTACATGATGTACTTATAAATGTTGTCGATTTTATATTTCCTGCTGACTTTGTATTTCTTAATTGTGAAGTGGACTTTGAAGTACCCATAATTTTGGATAGACCATTCTTAGCAACTAGGAGAGTATTAGTTGACATGGAGCTGAATGAGCTAAAATTTAGGCTCAATGAGAAAGAAGTTAGTTTTGAAGTATGTCAGTCCATGAAGAAACAAAGGGAGATGAGTGTCTTTTCGATTGTTGATGTATTCTATGAAGATGAGCAAGGTGTACCAGTTAAGGATAGGTCCGCTTAAAAACCATAGCTGGTTTGGTTGAACTTGCAAGCAAGGATGTGAGTGAATTCAAAGTGGCTGGACTAGGAATAAAGCATTTTCTTGATCCAACAAATAAGATACAAATGATATCATCAATATATCTTGATGAAGTCTGAATGTCAAGATAATCAAGTCGTGCCGCGACGTTAAATCAGGCGCTGCTTGGGAGGCAACCCAAGGCATTTTGCTATTTGTATTTGTATTATGTGACTGACATCATATCTCTGCACCTATGGTGCCATAGGTATGTTTCTAACTCTCTTGTTTTAGTTTGGTGCATTAGGGACAATGCATGATTTTAAGTTGAGGGTGAGACTGCTTGTGGGTGTTGATGTCCTCTTGGGGTTTTTATTATCGTGCCTCTTTTCCCTACAATCTTGTTCCTAGTAGAGTCGATATGTTTAGGCGTACTGCATTTTATATTATGATATGTTGTGGTTAATTGGGAGAAAATTAAGTATCTGGGGCAGTTGACATATTTTTTTGTTGATTTTAGGGAATGATAAATACCTCTCCAATTGTCTATTTGTCTATTTTATAACTGTGTGATGTGCATCTATGTGTGACTACTGTGAATCTTTTTATGGCATTGGTGTTAGGGACATGATAATCATTACTAACAATTGCATGAACTAGATAGGTAGTAGCTTGTGATGTACCTTTGTGCCATGAGTTTGTGAGATAGTACCTAGTTCCCGTTGTGTGTTAAATCCGTTGGTCTTGCCTTGGTTGTAGGAGAGTAGTTAGGAAAGGATTATAGGCCATTTTGGATATTAGTCCACTTTTAGCCTAAATGACCTTTCATGTTTGAATAATATCCCTTGATCCTGATTTTGATACTGAATGCCTAGATATTTTTTTCTGTTATACCCATCACCATCCCACTTGTATCACAATGAACCTGTTTTACCCCTGGTCCTCCTTAGGCATTGTGCACTTTGACTTAGATAAATCATCTAAGTTGAGGTTGGCTATCATAGGGGTGCTTGATGTAAAGTGAATATGGAAAAGGGAAAATAAAATAAAAAATGCAAGGCTGGGTGTGGTAGAAAAAGTATAATAAGAGAAAAATTATGAAAAAGAGAAAATGAAAGACTAAAGGACCGCATCCAGCCTGAATTTGCTTCGATCAAAAAGGGAGAAATAAGTTAAAGGTAGATAAGTAAGACCCCAAAAATAGTGTAGTACCAAGAAGGCTTAGCCACTTTAAATATCCTTGCATATCATACCAGCCCCAAGCCTACATTACAAGCTGAAGAAAAGTCCTATATTGATCCTAGCTTAACTGTCTGAAATCCTCGGTGATGAAAATAAGGGCAAGCTTTTGGTATTTGGCATACATTGACTAGAACTTCTTTTTGAGAGTGAGTGTCTCTTGATTGTCCCTATATTTACATGCTTGATTTCACATATGGGTAGTTTAACTTGTACATATGCATGGTTATTGTTGCTAATTTGATGCCATCTCTTGATTCCTTTGTGTCACATTATTGATCTTCATCGATATACACAGTTGGGTTTGAAGGTGATTGAAATTGGAGAGGGTAATGTGTATTGAACTATAACTGATAATTGACTACTATATGTGATTTCCATTCTCTTGGTTAAACACCGTGGTACTATAATGTGTTAGTTTCTTGAGGACAAGCAATTGTTTTAAGTTGAGGGTGTTGATGTGCGAGCTTGAAGCTATCATATTTAAGGCTATTAACTCGGAATAATTGTAAATTCTCAAGCAACTTTTGTTGTTTTTGATTGTTTTCTCTGTGATAGTGCAGGTGAGCTAAGATGTATGAAAACCAACAATAACTAAGTCAAAAGAGATAGATTTTGAGTAAGAAGGCAGGAAGAGTACAGTTGACGACTTAACTGATAGGTCATCAACTTTGTGAATAGCCGTCAGGAATACCATCAGCCTAAGGTAGTGTGTAGGAGATATAGTGAAGAGCTGACGACATCGATAGATATGTCGTTAATTTCTTGATAAGCCTTCATGCCTTGTCGTTAGCCGAACGCATCAAACACAAAATTTAAAGAGGAGTTGAAAACATTTTCTGATAAGTCGTCAGACTCCTAATAAGTCATCACATATGTCGTCACAAATGTCGTCCGCTAAAGGAGCAAAAATCTGAATTTGTAGTTTCAAATTTCCTTTAAAGTACAGATATAAATAGCAGCTTTTAGGGTTTCATTCGGTATCTAGAACTTATTTCAGAAGGCAAAGTCATATTTTTTTGGGCCTCTTAATTGAGAATTCAAATTTCAACTCTGTGATTGGATTTTGGGAGCTTTTTCTTGAACTTGGAAGAGAATCAACTTCAAACTTCATCTTTGGTAAGTTTAATTTCTCTAAATGAGGAATACAATTGTTGCTATCTTTTTCTTTCTTATGTGGAACTAAAACCCATAACTACGGTTGTGGGATCTATGATTATTCCTCTATGGATTTAATAGTTGGTTAGGGTTTGAGTGATTGTGGGAACATCTTGATAATTTCTTTGTAATGATTGTTTTCTATTGGTTGCAAATAATAGATCTAGCCTTATGTTTTCTTGCTCAAACTGAGAAATAAACTAAAGGTAGTGAATTATTAATGAGGATTTGGGAAGGTTAATTTCCATCTAATGATTAATATTGTAACAAGATTAATCAACTCGAGATAAAATCAGTGTGAATAGAAGGTTTTATTAAGTTTGAGAGAATTAGGGAGCACAACATCTAGGTACTTTGAGAAACACTTAGATGGACTGTCGATACTGATAATTTGGTATTTCCCACAAGTCACGAGAATCCAGTACTATTACTATTATCAATGAGGGGTTAATAATCATAGTGATCACAACCCTAGTTTCTCTCTATTATTGATTGAACCATTGAAATTTTATCTTTGAGTTCTAAAGCAAGTCAAAACTTTAATCATCATTTGATTGATAAAACCCCAATTAAAGAAAACCATTATCTATCAGTTATTTTAATTACAAATTGACTTAATTGACACCTTATTCCTTGTGGGATTTGACCCCAACCTAGTTGGGTTATATATTTGAAAACGACCACTTATTCTCTTATAAGAGAGGTGTAATTTGGGTGTATCAGCATACTAGTACATTCAAAGTACTGACCGCATACCCTTTTCTTACGCTATGATGTATTATATCATAGGTTTTGACGCCCAGTTCCTGAATCATGCTTAGACTTCTCAAACTCTCAGCAGTAGCAGTAGTGAATCCTCATATTTTGGGGATGAATTACTTTATTTCATGCTTTCAGTTTAGCAGTTAGTTGGGGCCTATCCCATCAACTCACAGTTATTCATTTTAGAGGCTTTCAGACACTACAGTCAATTATTCAACATTCAAACTTCAGTTGACATGTCAGTTAGTTATTTAGTTTGTCTCAAATTTTCGTATTTATTCAGACTCAGATAGTTATTTCTTCAGATTCATAATTTAGTATTTGTTTCAGTTATTAAAACTTTATGGCATATCAGTTATTCTTTCGCATTTATGATTATGTTATTAAGTGCTCACAGAAGGTACTAGATCTTGGGTTAGCTTGTGGTCTCTCAAAACTGTAAGCACGATGTGACGCCCAAGGTGTACTCTCAGGGCATTACATGGGGCTTGTCCCATCAACTCCACATTCAGACAGTTCAGTGAGAGGCTTTTCAGACTAGACTTTTAGACAAGATTCAGTTTTACATATTATTATTACAGTTGTTATTATTTCTTAGATTTTCAGATTTTGAATCTTATGGCATTTCAGCTTATTTTCTGCATTTATTATAGTATTATTATTCTGTGCTCACAGTAGATATTAGTCATGAGTTAGCTTGTGGTATTTTGGGATTATAAGCATCGTGTAGCGTTCAGGGTACAAACTCCGGGCATTACATTATAAGACCAAGAAAAGAGGGAAAAAGATTAAGGTCTCATTTATGTTCATTAAGATTAAGATCACGTTCGAATCTGGAAACACGTCTAAATAATTAAAATCATAAAATATTAAATAGTTAAGATGATTTATTTTTCAACATTAGATGTACATAATTTATTTATTTGTAAACATAATAAGTATACAATTAAAAAAAATTAAATATTAGAAAAAATAGAAATTTTATAAAATAAAATCATTGTTTGATTGAAAATAAAATATTTATGTTTGCTAGGATGATAGAAATGATTTGCGGTGATGATGGGTGTAAAGGTTGGTGTTAGTGTAGTAATGGTGGTGGTTATAGTTGTAATAGTGGAGGCGGTTGGTGATGTAATGAGCGGTGTGATAATGACGATTGATAGTGGTGATGGTGAAGTTGTTTGACGTTAATAATTAGCGATATTTATGGTGGTGGGTCAAAAATTTATGGTGGTTGGCGATATCTTAGAGGTAGTTGGTGTTGGTGTTAGTTAAGATGATAGAGGTTGATAGTAGAGATTGACTTCAATGGTTTTAGTGGTTGATAGTGGTGCCACTGGATATAACTATCATGCTAAAGATATGTATGTGTGGTAGTGAATAATAGTATTAGTGGTTGTGAGTGATGGTAGTGATGGCAGAGATAGTAGTGGTGGTGGCAATGGATATAATTATAATGATATGGACAATAGATACAGTAGTGACTCACGGTAATAAATGGCAGTGGTAATGTTGTAATGGCAAATATAGTTGGTGATCGGTAACAATAATGATGGCAGTTATGATTGCAGAGGTGGTCAGTTCTGATGGATTGATGGTCATTGTAGATAGTGTGGGGAGAGGAAAATTATTTACACAATTTACCTCCTGATGATAATAAGACCTTTTCAAGATTTTGATGATGAAGATCTATTTAAACCAAATAAATGCTTAAATCTTGATGAAAATAAATGTACTTAATTGCCTAACTAAATCGTTGATCAGATTCAGACCTCTATAAAGTACAAACAAATGAAACCTAAGAATTCGGCTATGGAACAAAGGCTTATCTCAAACCTAGATTTAGTGTGAAAGGAAAATGTTTTTCAAGTTTTCTATCTTCTGTTGATAAAAAATTTTAAAAAATATTTCCTCTAGAAAAATGACTTTCCTGAAGTAAGAAAACAAGTTTCATGGCATTCCAAATTCATTGTATTCTCCCAACCTTCCAACACACCTCATCTCCACCCCACCTCAGTAGCCCTCATCCCACCATCCTACTCTTGTTAGTTATTCCTCTGCATCTCTCATAATATTTGTCAAAATTATATACAAATACTTTTAGAATAACATTTATACTTATATATATACAAAAAAAATACACAAACAAGAGTGAAAAACCTACTTAATTTCTTATTTTCCACACACCAAACACACCCTAAAAAAAGAAAGTTGTTGAACGCTGAAACCAGAGTAACATGGGCAATTGAGTTAAAAGTGACAAATGAGTTTGAAAATGAGGTGTATGTGACACAGGTTATAATAATTGAGTGTGGGAGAAAATTACTTTATTATGGATTAATAAAGTTGAGGAAGTTTGAGAATATCCCATAAGTTTTTTAATTTATACTTTGATCCAAATATAAAACCTAATATAACTAGAAATGGAGGGAATAACAATACGACGTTTTTCTCTCTTCTTATTTATTATTTTTTTCACTCTCTTCACAGTTTTTATTCATCATTGTTGCTGCTATTTTATTCATCTTCTTCTGCTTCATTATCATTATCTTCATCATTATCATCATCATCTTCTTCTTCTTGTTGACTGTTGTTGTTGTTGTTACCGCTATTGCTGCTACTTGACCAATTTTTTTATCAAATTTTATTTCATACATCACTTTGACATTACTTCATAGGTAGTCTTGATAAGTAACATTATGATTTTGAGTTGAATTTCTCATCTTGGTACACTACTACTATTGTTTTTTCAGCAATGGAAAGAAAAACCTTGACATGAATCCAATAAATGAGTCATCTGTGGCAACTAGTGACTCATCAATTGTGACAGATGAGTCCTCTGTTGCAACGGAAGAATCACATATTGAGTTCATGTTTATGGTTCTATAGTGCTGCAATATGAATCGAACAGATGGGTTATCTATTACAATAAATTAATCATCTAATGCAATAGACTAATTAGATGATGCAATAGATTAGTCATCTTTTACAATAGATGAATCATTGGTGCAACAGATCAATCATCTATTACCACAGATGACTCACATGTGTCAACAGAACCCGAAGTTGATTTCAACAGGTGAGTCATCTGTTGCAACATAACCTAAATATTATTATTATTATTATTATTAGTATTAGTATTAGTATTAGTATTAGTATTAGTATTAGTATTAGTACTATTACTATTATTGTTGTTGTTGTCAACCGGCCAATCGTCAACCGATAACAACAGGGTCCTCCTCAGCATATGAATCTCATGAAGCAACCTTACTCTCATGGCACCTAAGTCCCATTGAAGTTCATGAATCTGTCTTTCAAGTTTCCGCACGATATCGCACAGAATCACTATGTCCTAATCTAGATCAGCCATATCTAAAATACACATGCATTAACAAAAAACATAAAAAACCAAAGAAAGGAAAAGGGTCTGTAATTTTATAAAAAAAGAGAAGTGGTTGAAGATATAATGGTATTTTTATGAAAGACAAGATGCAAGAAATAAATAAAGTGGCGTAGACTGAATGAGTAAGGAGAAACTTATTTATAGAGGATTGAATTTGAATGTGTTAGTCAAAAAGTCACGACTGTTCACCTCTTTTTAAATAATTACATCCCTTAATTAAATAAAATTGGTGCCCTTTTGACTATTTAAATTAAAAAAATAGATGTAAATACAAAAAAGGCGAACAATTACGACTTTTCACCTTTTCAATAACCGTTTATTTATATTAAATTAAAAACCGTGTTCATTGAGTTCTTCCAACATATGATCCATCTGTTGTAATAGTTTAGTTGTAATACCCCGTATTTTCCTAGCTTAGATTAATTCTCCTTACAAGAGTATTCCTATATAAAATTTTCAAAATACTTGGAATTTTTTAGTTTAAGACCTACCATTGCGTAGAAAATTCAGTCAGCTCTCTAATGATATCAATTTCGCACAAATCCAATACCCAGGTGAAAAGATATAGCAACAAAATTCACATCATCATGTCATAGTGAGGGACCAAACGACAATTATCAGTTTTCAGTGGTCCATCGTGATAATGGTGCATCGCACCAATGCCCATTTTTAGAATTGCCATTTTTCAGTGAAGCTGCGCGATTTCATTGGGTCACACTAAGGACCAAATTTGCGTTCAGTGAGGCGCCGCATCGCGATATCAGTCCATTTCCCAGTTTTCCGTTTTCTAGTGAGCCAGCGCAATTGTACTGCGTTGTGCTGGAATGAAAAATCAGGATTTTCAGCTTTTGTGATTTTATTTCAAGGACTATTTGGTCAATTTTCAAAACCCCTAATCAGCCTAAACACGTGATTTATCCCTTAAATAACCTAATTATTCATTATTTACTTAATTCCTCTAAAAAATAAATCATTCTCTCTCAAATTGACAAAACCCTAGCTTCAAAAATCAAGAACGATCTTCAAGCAATCCTCCAAGAACCTTCAAGAACTCATCTTCTCAGGTATGTTAAGTGTTTATTCATGGATTTCTTTCACCCATAGAGTCCAAATACCCAATTTAATTACAAAATTTATGATCTTTCCAAGATTTATGATGTTAAATTATGATTTTAAACTATGAGTCTCCATGAACCTCCGTGAATATCGATTTTACACCATGTTTTAATGAAGTTATTGTTGTCGTCAAAGCCCAAATGTTTTATTGTTATTATTATTCATCGAATTAAATCATGATTAGCTGTCATTGATCTTGAAATCATACTATTGCTTCAAGTTTCATACTATTCTCATTATTTGCTTAAGTTATGAATACCAAGTGTTTGATAAAATGCCTATAAGAATGAATATTTGATATAGGCTTTCATACTATGTCCTCTAAGCTTAATATTATTTTACTATTATTGCTTTTGATTCTTGGGGGTTTTGAATACCCGAAAACCATAGCTGTTCACTTAGTCTCGTCTCAGTATCTTCAGAATAGATTTAAAATATATTATGAGCATTATCAGACCAGTCAGTTAAACTCATAACAGTTTAGTAATCCAGTGTCACTCAGTTGAGAGTAAGATTAAGCACCAAGCGAGTGCAGGGATGATGATTTCCCCATCAGATAGGTAGAGTTGTTAGTAGCAGTCCCTGTACTCCAAAACTACATATCTAGTGTAGGATATGAGAAGTCACCCATCAGTTTAGGCTTGACTATCACGCAGGGGTCACCCGTCAATTCAGTCTTAACACCGTTAGTCCTCTAGGACAATACAATACATCAGTATAGTGGATTCGTAAAGCCAACGTTAGTACCCGTGGTACGGTACTAACACCCTTTCAGCTGGGGTTATAGGTTGGACCCCAATTAGCTCAGATTGGGGTATTTCAGTTAGATAATACGTTCCATAGTCTCAATTACAGTCTCAGTCCAGTAGTTAGTCCAGTTATTCAGTTTCAGTTGCTTGACCATAACATATAGACACCAGTGATTCAGTTATCAGATTTTATTATTTATAGATTATATTCAGTCCATGTTATATGCTTGGTCATGCATCCCCAGTATCTATAGATTTTGTGTATCTTTAGAATTTGTATTTTTTATTTATCTTCAGTAATTACAGATTCTATGCATTCTCAGTATCTATAAATTTCATACACTCTATTCAGCATCTTATGTTATACATATATATTCAGACGAATATTTATTCTTGTTTATGAAGCCATACATATCAGCCTACCTCATTCAACATATTAGTACATTCAAAGTACTGATCACATACTCTTTTCTTGTATTATGATGTATCATATCATAGGTTCAGACGTCCAGTTCTCAGATCGCACTAAGAATTCTCGAACTCTCAGTAGTAGCAGTGGTGATTCCTCATATTTCAAGGATAGGATCTTTATTTCTTATTTTCTGTTCAATAGTTAGATTGAGTTAGTTGGGGCCTATCCCATCAACACATATTCAGTCAGTTAGAGACTTTTAGATATGTCAATTAGTTATTTACTTTATCTCTATTTTATCAGATTCAAACAGTTGTTTCTCCAGATTCATAATTTAGTATTATTTCATTTGTTAAAACCTTATAGCTTATCAGTTGTTCTTCTACATATATGATTATATTATTTAGTGCTCACAGCAAATACCATCTCATGGGTTAGCTTGTGGTCCCTCAGGATCGTAAGCACCATGTAACTCCCAGGGTATACTCTCAGGAAGTTACAAACTTGGTATTAGAGATAAAGGTTTTAAAGTGTCCCAGGAAGTCTGAAAGCTGCATCAAGTAGAGTTTAATCCATGGGTGCGTAGCACGCCACATTTGTGGGCAAGAGTCTATACGGTGTTTAGGAAAAGTTTCCCTTCTTTCAGTATTCATGTCTTGTGACTGAGCATGATCAAATGTTAAAATCTCAGTCTAATTAGTTTCTTCCATCTATGTACATAACATGCCTTCCAAGAAGAACAACAAAAGAAGAATAGAAAATAAGCCAACACCTCCGCCCGTTCAGGCAGATCCCCTGGTCGAGCATGTCTCCCATGCAGAATTCAAAGCTGCGTTCACCAGTCTAGCCAATTCCATAGGAGCTCAGAATGAATGGCCTACTGTTGTTCAGGCCAACCCCATGGCCAATACTGCTGCAGCCAGGATTTAGGACTTTACCCAAATGAATCCTCCCCTTTTTTTAGGATCTAAGTCTGAAGAGGATCCACAGGAGTTTTTTGATCTGGTTCAAAAAGTAACTAATATCATAGGGGTGACTTCTAATAAGAGCGCTGAGTTGGCCACATATCAGTTACAGGATATAGCCCATTTTTGGTTTAAGCTTTGGAAGGTAGATAGAGGTGCAGATGCAGGGCCTATAGAATGGGAAGAGTTTGCTATAATTTTCTTAGATAGATTCTTTCTGTTGGAGTTGAGGAAATCCAAGGTGATAGAATTTATCAACTTGAGGAAGGGCAACATGAGCGTAATGGAGTATTCCCTCAAGTTTACTCAGTTAGCTAGGTATGCTCCTAATATAGTAGCTGACAGTAAGTCTAAGATGAGCACGTTTAAGTCTGGTGTATCTGATAGTATGGTCAAAGAGTGTAGGACCGCAATGCTGATTAGGGAGATGGACTTGTCTAGGTTAATGGTCCATGCTCAATAGATTGAGGAGCGGAAGACTATGGAAAGATAGAGGGAGAATAAGAGGGCTAGAATGGGTAGTTTTAATTTTAGTCAGCTAAGGTCAGAAGGTGGTAATCGTTCTCAATTCCATCAGATATCCTCAGCTCCAGTTCCATCATCATCTTGTTCCCTAGTACCCTAATTCATAAATGATTATTGGGATAGGGCATTAAGCTCTAAGTCCAAAGGTAGTGTGAACAGTAGTCGTACGAATCCTCTATGTCAGAAATGTGGCAGAAACCACCAGGGTGAGTTTAGAGGGGGAGTGATATGTGCTTTGGGTGTGGAAAGGCATTTCATTAGATTGGGGAGTGTTGGGTAGTTGCTCAGAAAGGTAGGGATTTACGCCATCAGGGCCTGTTCCATTAATCATCTGTTCCAGCCGATCGCCCAACTCAGTAGGGTGCCACTTCTAGTGCTGCCAGTGGTAATCATCCTAACATATTTTATGCCCTTCAATCCCAACAAGATTAGGAAAATTCTCCTAACATAGTTATTGCTATGTTATAGGTCTTTTATTTACATGTTTATGCTTTACTAGACCCTGAGCTTCTCTTTCTTTTGTAACCTCTTATATAGCCGTAAATTTTAGAATCAGTCCTAAAATCATAGCAAAGTCTATTTAAGTGTCTACCCCAGTAGGTGTTTCTATTATAGCTAGGCAGGTATATAGGAACTGTCCAATCACAGTACCTCAAAAAGTCACTTCAGTTGATCTTGTGGAGTTAGAGATGACGGATTTTGACATCCTTCTCAGCACAGATTAGCTCCACTCATGCTATTCTTTAGTTTATTGTAAAAACATAAGAGTTCATTTCCATTTCCAAAATGAACCAGTATTAGAGTGGAAGGGTAGTACTATAGTGCTCAGGGGTCAGCTTGTTTCGTACCTTAGAGCAAGAAAGATGATATCCAAGGGGTGTAAGTACCATCTTCTCCAAGTCAAAGACTCTAATTTAAAGACTCCAATGCTTAAGTCAATTTTAGTAGTGAGAGAATTTCCAGATGTGTTCCCTGAAGATCTTCTCGGGGTTTCTCCCGAAAAGGAAATCGACTTTGGAATAGATCTTCTCTCAGACACTCAGCCTATCTTTATCCCTCCATATAGAATGGCTCTAGTCAAACTTAAAGAATTGAAAGAACAGTTTAAGGATCTCCTAGATAAGGGATTCATCAGGCCCAACATCTCTCTGTGTGGTGCGCCAGTTCTATTTATGCATAAGAAAGATGACTCTATAAGAATATGTATTGACTGCCCTTAGTTGAACAAAGGCACCATAATGAATAGATATCCACTTCCTAGAATTGATGGCTCATTTGATGAACTTTAGGGTACCATCTAATTTTCTAAGATAGACCTCAGATCAGGCTATTATTAGCTCAGAGTCAGAGAATATGATATTTCAAAAATATCTTTTCAAACCCGGTATGGTCACTTTGAATTTCTAGTCATGTCCTTTGGTCTCATGAATGCCCCAGAAGCCTTCATGGACTTGATTATCCGAGTGTTTAAGCAGTACTTGGACATGTTTTTCATAGTCTTCATTGATGACATTCTTGTTTACTTCCATAGAAAATAATCCTGTAGACCACCTTAGAATAGTATTGCAGACTCTTAGAGCCCATCAGTTGTTCGCTAAATTCAGTAAGTTCTAATTTTGGCTAAGATCAATAGGTTTTCATGGCCATATCATTTTTGGTGATGGCATTAGAGTTGATTCCCAAAATATCAAAGCAGTGAGAAACTGGCCCAGACCTATTTCCTCATCAGATATAAGAAGTTTCTTGGGTTTGGCTGCTATTATCGATGATTTTTTAAAGGGTTTTCATCTATTGCATCCCTCATATCTAGATTGACTCCGATGAAAGTTAAGTTCTAGTGGTCACATACTTGTGATAAGAGTTTTCAAGAGTTGAAGACTCGACTCACCTCAGCTTCAGTTTTGACATTGCCAGATAGTTCAAATGGGTTGTGGTGTACTGTGATGCTTCCAGAGTTGGGTTGAGATATGTTTTGATACAGAAGGGTAAAGTTATGGCCAATGCCTCTAGACAGCTTAAGCCCTATGAGAAAAATTACCCTACCCATGACCTTGAGTTAGAAGCTGCCGTGTTTGCCATAAAGATTTGGAGGCATTATTTGTATGGGGTGTATGTTGAGGTGTTCGTAGATCACAAGATCTTGCAGTATGTGTTCTCTCAAAAATATTTAAATTTGCATTAGAGAAGGTGGATATAGTTGTTGAAAGATTATGATATGAGTGTTCTGTATCATCCGGTCAAGGACAATGTAGTGGCAAATACTCTTAGTAGATTGTTTATGGGTAGTGTCACTCATATTAAGGATGATAAAAAAAAGTTAGTTAGAGAGGTTCATCAGTTTGCCAGATTAGGTATTCGTTTGGTTAATCCAGCAGAGGGTAGTGTATGGGTACGAAATAGTTCAGAATTATCTCTAGTTTCCAAGGTGAAGGAAAATTAGGATAGAGATCCTAGTCTTGTAAAGTTAAAAGAGTCAGTCAGAGATAAAAAATGAAGGTTTTTTCCCAAGAGGGAGATGGTGTATTACGTTGCCAGGGAAGATTGTATGTGCCATGTTTTGATGAGTTGAGACAGCGAATTCTTGCAGAAGCGCATGACGCACATTACTTGATTTATCCAGGGGCCACTAAGATGTACTGCAATTTGTCGAAAATCAACTGGACGAGTGGGAGAAATAGAGATGTTGCAGAGTTTATAACTAAGTGCTCTACGTGTCAGCAGGTTAAGATTAAGCACCAGAAGCCTAGTGGGTCCATGCAGGAGTTTAAGTTTTCCCACATGGAAATGGGACGAAGCGAACATAGACTTTGTGATGGGTCTACATTGTACTAGTCCTCAATATGATTCGATTTGGGTTATCATAGACAAGATGACCAAGTCTGCTCATTTCTTGCCAGTCCATACTTCCTACTCAGCCAAGGACTATGCCAAACTCTATATCAGAGAGTTGGTTAGGTTGCACCATGTTCCCTTATCCATTATTTCAGATAGAGGTACCCAGCTTACCTTTTACTTCTGGAAAGCATTCCAAAAGGGTCTTGGTACCCATGTTTACCTCAGTACAACCTTCCACCCTTAGATAGATGGTCAAGCAGAAAGGAGCATTCGGACTCTAGAAGATATGTTAATAGCATGCATTGTTGATTTTAAAGGTAGTTGGGATGACCACTTGCCTTAGATTGAATTTCCATATAATAACAATTATTATTCTAGTATTCAGATGGCTTCGTTTGAGGCTCTTTATGGTAGGAGATGTCGATCTCTAATTGGTTGGTTTGAAGTAGGTGAGGCCACAGTAGTAGGGCTTGATTTATTATTTGATGCCTTAGAGAAGGTTTAGTTGATTAGATAAAGGCTTAGGGAAGCCTAGAGCCGACAGAAGTAATATGCAAATGTGAGAAGAAAGGATCTCAAGTTTGAGATTGGCGATTTTGTGTACCTAAAGATGTCTCCCACAAATGGAGTAAAGAGGTTCAGCAAGAAGGAAAAGCTTAGTCCCCAATATGTTGGTCTTTACAAAATTATTAGTCGTTTTAGAAAGGTAGCTTACAATCTTGAGTTGCCTTCAAATCTAGCTTCAGTACACTCAGTTGTCCATGTCTTTTTGTTAAAGAAATGCATTGGTGACACAGTAGTCATAGTTCCCTTAGAGGGCGTAGATATTCAGAATGATCTCTCTTTGTAAGAGGTTCCAGTCCAAATCATCGATCGTCAGATCTGCTGACTGAGGAACAAAGAAGTTCCCTTGATCAAAGTTTTTTGGTGGAACTAATCCATGGAGGGAGCTATTTTGGAAGCAAAAGCAGATATGAAGACCAAGTATCCTCACCTCTTCTCCACAAACTTAGATTCAGTTTGAGGTAACAGTCTTCCTTAGCTTTGCTTAGTTCCATGGTCAGATATAGTAACAAAATTGGTAGTTATTACCATTGTATATCATCTTTATGACCTCATTCATTCATGAATCAGTTCAGTCGTGTACTCATGCATCAGATATGCTTGTTCAGTATGAAAACTCAGTCTCCCAATATTTCTCAGCTTAATCAGTCTCATTCGAGGATGAATCTTCCCAAGAGGGAGATATTGTAATATCCCATATTTTCTTGGCTTAGATTAATTCTTCATACATGAGTATTCCTATATTAATTTTTCAAAATACTTTGAATTTTTCAGTTTAAGACCTTTCATTGCATAGGAAATTCAGTAAGCTTTCCAACAATATAAATTTTGCCCAAATCCAATGCCTGGGTGAAAAGATATATCAATTTTTGTTAAAAAATGTGCCAAAATGCACATAACCACGTCGCGGTGAGGGTCCAAACAACAATTGTTAGTTTCCAGTGGTCCATCGTGATAATGGAGCATTGCGCCAATGCCCATTTTTAGAATTTTCATTTTCTGGTGAAGCTAAGTGATTTCATCGCGTCACGCTAAGGACCGAATTTGCCATCAGTCCAGTTCCCAGTTGTCCATTTTCCAGTGAGCTAGTGCGATTGTACCGCATCGTGCTGAAATGAAAAATTAGGATTTTCAGCTTCTGTGATTTTATTTCAAGGACCGTTTGGTCAATTTCCAAAACTCCTAAGCAGCCTAAACACGTGATTTAATCCCTAAATAACCTAATTAGTCATTATTTACTTAATTCCTCTAAAAAAATAAATCATTCTCTCTCAAATTAACAAAAACCTAGCTTCAAGAATCAAGAACGATCCTCAAACAATCCTCCAAGAGCCTTCAAGAACTCATCTTCTTAGGTATGTTTAGTGTTCATCCATGAGTTCCTTTCACCCATGGAGTCCAAGTACCCAATTAAAGTACAAAATTTTTGATCTTTTCAAGATTTATGATGTTAAATTGTGATTTTAAACTATGAGTCTCAATGAACCTCCGAGAATATCGATTGTACACCATGTTTTAATGAAATTATTATTGTCGGCAAATCTCACATATTTTATTGTAATTATTATTCATCGAATTAAATCATGATTAGCTATCATTGATCTTGAAATCATGCTATTACTTTAAGTATCATACTATTCTTATGATTTGCTTAAGTTATAAATACCAAGTGTTTGATAAAATGCCTATAAGAATGAATATTTGATAAAGGCTTTCATGCTATATCCTCTAAGCATAATATTATTTTACTATTATTGCTTTTGAGTCCTGGGGGGTTTTGAAGACCCGAAAACCATAGCTATTCACTTAGTCTCATCTTAATATCTTCAAAATAGCTTCAGAATATATTATGAGCATTATCAGATCAGTTAGTTAAACTCAGAACAGTTTAGTAATCCAGTGTCATTCAATTGGGAGTAGAATTTAGCACCGAGAGAGTGCAGGGATGATGATTTCCTCATCAGATAGGCAAATTTGTTAGTAGCGATCCCTGTACTCCAAAACTACGAAGCCAGCATAGGATATGAGAAGTCACCCATCGGTTTAGGCTTGACTATCTCGCAGGGGTTACCCATCAGTTCAGGCTTGATACCCTTATTCCTTCGGAAAAATACAATACATTTTGTATAGTAGATCCACACATCCAACGTTAGTACCCATGGCATGGTACTAACACCCTTCTAGCTGGGGTTATAGGTTGGACCCCAATTAGCTTAGATTGGGGCATGTCGGTTAGATGATACCTCCCACAGTCTCAATTACAGTCTCAACCTAATAGTTAGTCTAGTTATTCAGTTTCAGTTGCTTGACCATAACATATAGACACTAGTTATTCAGATATCAGATTTTAGTATTTACAGATTATATTCAGTCCATGTTATATGCTTAGTCATGAATCCACAGTATCTATAGATTTTATGTATCTTCTATATTTTTAATTTTTATGTATCTTCAGTAATTACAGATTCTATGCATTCTCAGTATCTACAGATTTTATGCACTCTATTCAGTACCTTATGTTATACATATATATTTAGACGAATATAAATTCATGTTCATGAAACCATGCATATCAGCCCACCTCATTTAGCATACCAGTACATTCAAATTACTAAATGTATACTCTTTTCTTGCGCTATAAAGTATCATATCATAGGTTTGGATGTCCAGTTTCTAGATCACACTTAGAATTCTCAGTCTTTCAGCAATAGCAGTAGTGAGTCCTCATATTTAGAGGATAGGATCTTTATTTCATATTTTCAGTTCAGTTGTTAGATAGAGTTAGTTGGGGCCTATCCTTTCAATTCGTATTCATTCAGTTAGAGGCTTTCAGACATGCCAGTTAATTTTTTAGTTTATCTCTATTTTATCAGATTCAAACAGTTGTTTCTCCAGATTCATAATTTAGTATTATTTCAATTGTTAAAACCTTATAGCTTATAAGTTGTTCTTCCATATTTATGATTATATTATTCAGTACTCATAGTAGGCACCAGCTCATGGGTTAGCTTGTAGTCCCTCAAGATCGTAAGAACTGTGTAACGCCCAGGGTCTACTCTCTGGACATTACATTAGTGATTTGTAGGTTTAAATCAATCAACTAGCAAGACCTGTTTTGAATTTTTCCCAATAGATATGTAATCTATTGCAATAGCTTTCCTATCTATTTGATAAATTGTAATAAATGAGTCATCTATTGCAATAGGTAGCTAATTTATTGGTTAAATCTAACTACCTTTTCATGTTTTGTACATTACTTCATGATGGGAGCTAAAGAAACTGAAGATAAAACACGATTTTATTTCTGTTATTGATGGGAATAGATGGGGTAGGAAAAATAAGATACGTGCAAATAGATGGATCCACTTTAATATGTGTGAAGTATGTATTACTGATTGGGTTATCATGACAAACATACATAAAATACAATGAATTATGATTGCTGTTTTTCACCAATTAGGCATTGATCATTAAAATAAGATCTTGCCTTTCACAATTAAGTTTGGTAGGGCTGAACTAATAAGGATGAGGGACTCAGAAGGTGGTGTGGATACCCTGCTATAGTCTAATGATGGTTTTGCTAATGTTTTATGTTTAAGTGTGTAGTTTGGAGAAGGGATAAAGATTTGATGGTAGTGTAGATATTTAATAGTGATAGGACTGGTTTAAAGATTTAATGGATTGTTAAAAGGCTTCTGAATCCACTTACAACAGAAAACAAGAATGAAAATCCCATAAAAATTTCCAAAGTTCAAATTTATATGGATGGTTCGCTTAGGGAGATGATTATGGAGCAGAAGGTGTTGCTGAAGAATATCTGCGAGAGAAGAAGAAGGGAGTTATTGAAGACTATATCATCTTAAACCTTATCACAGAAGAAACACAAGTTTTAAAAGTAACTCATCTAAAATACACACTATAAAATGTGCTTTGAGGGGTGATTTTTTTCCTGAGAAATTAGATCTCAGACTTTAAAATGCACACTCATTTAAAGTTGGAAGATATGCAAAAATAATTGTGGATACTTTCAATCTGTACTTTAGATGAGTGTGCATTTTACAGTCTGAGATCTAATTTCTTAGATAAAAATTATCCCTCAAATTATATTTTACAGTGTCCATTTTAGATGAGTTTCGTTCAAACCTTCTATTTCTTCTGTTATAAGGTTTGAGATGATATAGTCTTCAACAACCCCCTTCCCTTGTAGATATTCTCCTACAATATCTTCTTCTCTATAATCATCTCTCCGAGCAACCTATCTATATAAATTTGAACCTGGATAATTTCAATGGGATTTCCATTATTGTCTATTGTAGTAAGATGATTCGGAGGCCTTTCAACAATCCATTGAACCCTTAAAATTAGTCCTATGATAGTTAAACATCTACACTGCCATCAAATCTTTATCCTTTCACTAAGATACACACATAAATATAAACATTAGCAAAATCATCATTAGACTATAGCAGGGTATCCACACCACCTTCTAGGTCCCTCTACCTTATTAGTTCGGACCTACCAAACTTAACTGTAACAAGCAAGATCTTGTTTTAATGATCAATGCCTAATCAATAATAAACAAAATTTACAAATTCATTCTACTTTATGTGTCTTTTCACAACAAACTGATCAGTAACAGATACCTTGCACATATGAAGTACAGCGATCTTAAAGCAACTTATTTCTCCAAGAACCCATCTTTACTCTAGCCTTTTAAATTAGCCAATTAAAAGTTGATCCCACTTTCACTTTCATTTCTCTTGGGAGACATATTTTATCTACAAAAAAGAGAAAAAAAAGTACAAATCAGTATAATTTTAAAAAAAGGCAACACAAAATTCAATAAATACAATACATTTCGATAATAAATCCAATATATGTTGCAACAGATAACCCCCTTGTTGCAACAGATTACACATCTATTGTAATTGATGACCAACCTATTGAAATAAATCTGTCATCTATTGAAAGATCTATTTTGATTTATTCCAGCAGTTGTTTCATCTGTTGTAATAAATGAAAAATCTGTTTTAATTTTTTCCATCAACTATTTCATCTGTCGTAACAAATGGAGAATATGTTGGAAGACCTATTTTAATATTTTCTCATAGATTTTTCACCTGTTGCAGCACCAATAACACCAACACCAACACCAACACCAACACTCCAACACCAATACGAATAACACCAAAAACATCAACAACAACATCAACAAAACATCAACAAGTATTTTTGGATTATGACATCCAGGTTTTGAGTTCTTCCAATAAATGACCAACTTGTTGCAACTGATATGTTAATCTGTTGGAAGATCTCAATGGTCATGACTTAGATTATTTAATTAAAAAAAAATTTATAAATAAATAATAAGTGAAAAAAATATGATATACACAAGATTTTATTTTATAGCTATTTAACTTAAATAACTATTTTTCATCAAAGAAGACATGATAAATTTCAATGAAACATGCAAAGAACAAAGAAGAAGACAATAAGACAAGAATATCATAGAATATAAACCAGTGAAACCACATACCTCGTGTATATATATATATATATATATATATATATATATATATATATATATTATTTTAGTTCTAGAGGTGACGAGATCCAAATTCTCCAGCGAAAGAGGAGAGAAAATATAGAAAAAAGAAAGTTGCGGTTGATTTAAATAAAAAAGAGAGAGGAGAAAAGAAAAATATTTTTTTTGAGAGAAAATTGTAGAGATGGTTTTGACTATTTATTGGCATTGGTTTTGATATTTGAAAAGACAAGACAAGATAAGACACTTTTGACTTTTGAGTTATCCTAAAATGTTTGAGCTCATTATCTTTATTTTATTTCGGAAAGAAAATTTTATTAAAATAAATCCAATAGATAGGTAATATATTGCAACAGATATTCTATCTATTTGATATTTTTCAATAGATGTGTCATCTATTGCAATCGATGTCTATATCTATTTGATAATTTCCAACAGATAAGTCATCTGTTGCAATAGTTAGTCATCTATTTATTCAAATTAAGCCATTATTATTAATAAATAAATTAATTTGACAAACATTAAAGATTAATTTATACATTCAATTATAATTGATCAATTCATCTAATTGCAATTACATGATCAACTGTTGTGTTCGTTCTGAGTAGGGTGATCAATTGACCAATTTTCCTTGACAAGTTTCTAATCAAGTCATTAATTGTAATAAATAAATTGATTTAGATAAAATCAAAATTATTGATACATCCAATTAAAATTTCAATTGATCTCATTCCAAATACATGATCAACTATTGTGTTCGTCTTGAGTAGGGTGATCAATTGACAAATTTTATTTGAAATGGTTCAAATAAAGCCATTAATTATAATAACTAAATTTATTTATCTAAAATCAAAGATGAATTGATACGTTCAATTGTAGTTTCAATTGATGTCAATGCAATTACATAATCAACTGTTGTTTTCATCCTGAGTAGGGTGATCAATCTTACTTGAAATGGTTCCAATCAATTCATTAATTGTAATAATAAATTGATTTAGGTAAACTTAAATATGAATTGACATGTTCAATTATAATTTCAATTAATCTCATTGCAATTAAGTGATCAACTATTGTGTTCGTCCTGAGTAGGGTGATCAATTGACCAATTTTAATTGAAATGATTCAAATCAAGTCATTAATTGTCATAAATAAATTGATTTAGGTAAAATCAAATATGAATTGATACGTTCAATTACAATTTCAATTAATCTCATTGCAATTGCATGATCAACTATTGTGTTAGTCCTGAGTAGGGTGATCAATTGACCAATTTTACTTGAAATAGTTCAAATCAAGTCACTAATAATAATAATAATAACTAAATTGATTTAGCTAAAATCAAAGATGAATTGATATGTTCAATTATAATTTCAATTGATCTCATTGCAATTATTTGATCAACTATTGTGTTCGTCCTGAGTAGGGTGTTCAATTGACCAATTTTACTCGAAATGGTTCAGATCAAGCAATTAATTATAATAACTAAATTAATTTAGCTAAAATCAAAGATGAATTGATACGTTCAATTACAATTTCAATTGATCTTAGTGCAATTACATAATCAACTGTTGCACAATCTATTGCAACAAATTTAACCTGCTACAACAGATGATTCATTTGTTGAAAATTTTCAAATAGATATACTCATCTGTTGCAACAAATGGCACACCCATTGCAACAAAGGATTTTATCTGCTTGGTCATTTCAAACATATTACTCATCTTGTAATAGATTACTAATATATTGTAACATATTATTTTATCTGTTTGATCATTTCTAAAGTATTACTGATCTGAGGCAACAAATGAGTAATATGTTCGAATAGATGTTTTTAATTGTTCCAACAAATGAATCACATGTTTAAAATTATCAAACAGATATGGACATATAATTAATTAATATTAATATTAAATTAATACTAAATTCATTTTTAGTTACAATTGAACTTAATAAATGAAAACTATTTTTTGTGAAATTAATTTTAAAGTAGATAAAACTTATCCCTTTTAAAAAATTAATTCAGATTAACTGAGAGCAAATTAACATTTTTAAAACTTATCATTCTTTTTCAAAATAAAAATCAACCCATACAAATCTTCCATTTATGCTATGCAAGACCATATGATGCTTTACTTTTCATGCTATCGAGTCCTAGGGGTATTTAATACCCGACAATTTAGCTGTTTACCTAAATCCAGTGTCAGTTATAGAATGATCTCAGTTATGTCACAATCGTAGCACTCTCATTCAGTTACAAGACTCAGGAAAAACTCAGTAGACTAAGTATTAGTCTCATTTAGTTCAATATTCAGCTCAAACCTTAGTAAACTTAGTCAGCTAATAGAATTTAGTAGTATTTTGTCAGTAAACAGAACTCAGTAAACTCAATAACAGTTTAGTAAAGCCTAGTCTAAACTAGGAAATCCTTTCAGTGTCCATTCAGTTGGGAGAAGGATTCAGCACCAAGCTAACCCAGGGATAGGGCAGTCCTGCCAGTAGAGAGTTTGACCCTTAGTAGAAATCCCTGTATTACAGAACTACGTAGCCTGCGTAGGTTGAGATATCTTCCTACCAGATTAGGGTTGATACATCTCACATGAGTTTTCCTACTAACGAGGGTTGATGAAAGAGCTTTCTATTAGAGAGGGTTAACTCACAACATGTCTCTACCCGTGGCACGGTACTGATACCCTTCTAACTGGGTTACAGGTTGGACCCCTATCTATTTAGAAAGGGGTATATTAGTTAGATGATTACCTCTCATAGTCTCAATTTCAGATTCAGTCTCAGTATAGAAATAAGTTCTGTTTTACAGATTTAGGACTGTCAGACATAGTCACTCAGCTCAGTACAAAACTAAGCATAGTTCCATAAAATCAAGACTGTTAGTTATAGTTGCCTATCTATTAGTAATATAGTATCACTTAATCAGTATTCAGACTCTATATTCAGTGTTATCACAATTTCAGTTACAGTATACGTATTCATGCATGTACTCTCATTCAGTTATATTCATGTCATTCGGTCAGTATTATTTATGCATATGGACTGCATTTCAGCCTACTTCACTTAGCATACCAGTACATTCAAAGTACTGACACATACTTTTCTCTTGTGCTATGATGTCTTAGATCACAGGTTTAGGCGCATGGGCTCCTGAGAACCCTTAGGAGTTCAGATATTCAGCAGTCAGAGTTATTGGTAAGTCTTCATAGTTTGAAGACATGATTATTTTCTTCAGTACTTTAGTTTATCAGTACAGTCTTTAGTAGTTATGTAACACCCCATACTTAATTACGTGCATTAGCCATGGTTATATGTGTTGGAGTATATGTATTGATCATAAGTTAGGTATATATGAGTTTAAGTATGAGTATTGATTATTTTGAGATGGTTTCAAGTGTATAGTTTGATTATATGTGTATAGGAATCGACTTTATTTATACCGAAATTTGCTCATCGAAGTTTCTATGCGAAGTTTATCGAGTTAGCTTTCCAACGATATAAAGATTTCTGAAAACAGATGAGTATCGGATATAAGCGAGCATATTCGAAACTTGAAAACGGTGGACGCAATGAACAGTAAATGTGCAAAAATTTTCTACACACAAAAGTACTGCAGCCAAATAGATTTTTGGGTCGACTTTAAACGATCATAACTCCTTGTAAAAAATGAACTGTGTGAGCTGCTATATATCGATGAGAATCCCTGAGAGTCTTATTTCTAATGCAATTGGTTTTACCCAAATCCATTATCGGAGCAAAGAGTTATTGTCGATTTACTTTAGCCTATCAAAACAGTCCACCATGGACAGATTCGGATTTACTTAAATTTTAAGGGCAATATGGTTATTTTCCATCACCTCATGGACGAAAATTGGTCATTATATACATATACTTAGCCTCATATCCATCATTTATCATCCAAATTATTGAAGATAAGAAAGCCTAGCCTAAGTTCAACTCCAATTATCTTGTGATTCAACCGTAGAAAATCCAAATTGATTCTGTATTTGTGTTCACCGTCTCAAGGGATTCGAGAAGCACCCCTTATTTGTGCCAACAGGACTTCGAAATCAAAAGGGCCATTTTATGGTAAGGATGTAAATTATGTTGGTGTTATTTATATGGATATGTATATATATATATGCATGTGAGCATAAGAAGCATGTTATTTGATTGATGTTGAAAGATGATTGGAAATGATGTTGGATTATTCTAGTGCATTGTTGGATTATGTTGAATTGTGAAGGGATTTGGTGTGATGATGTGGTATTGAAATGATGATTATATATATATATACATATAAACCTATTGTTCAAGTTGGTTTTTGGAATACTTTGCAAATATTGGTTGTATGGAATTATGGAAGAGAATTGTGGTGTTGGGTTGCTAATACTAGATGCCAAACATTTTATTGTAGATAAGTGATTTGTAAAGGCGGGAAGTTGTGTTGAATTGGTATCCGAATCTACAACGAGGTATGTAAAGCATACTCTAACAATGTTCTTTGGCATGAAAACACCAATGTTCCCTCAAGTAAGATTCCGAGGTTGTCCAAAAACATGTATTGTTCTACATTACCAACGAAGTTGTTTCCATTCTATAAAGTGTCAAAATGTTTCATTGATATACCAAAAGGCTCCTATTTCATTGTTGTGATATTGATGATTCCGAAACACATTGTTGATGTACCAATGAGTCTTTATTACATCGTTATTGTATAGAAAGTCTATTACTTGGTTCCTATTGATCTATCATTATTCCAACGGTACTATATTGGCATGAACACTAATGTAATAATCTCAAAAGCTTTTGAACTAAGTTATTGGAAAGATCTCTTATGTGTGTTACTTGATATACGTGTGGGTGGTAGCTCAGGGGCTTAAGCCTAGCATGGGCCAATCCCGATATTTGATATGATTACACTTGATATGTATTGGGGGCAGCCTAATGGTCACAGTACGGTACAGTATTGATTATTGTTAGGTGGTTTGAGGTTCGGGAGGAGGAGTTAATGGCGAATGATAATTGTAAAGAATAAAATGAACGAATGTATACCGTTCCACAAATGTGTTTGAATTCAAGAACCCAATTCAGATTAATGATAATGTACATGATCCTAAAAGTGTTTATGAAGTATGGTTCACTTCTATTATGATTTATTCACTTGCGTCTGATTTTCTAGATCCCCCATATCACATATGATTATTTACAGCTTTACATACTCAGTACATATTTTGTACTAACGTCCTTCACGGGGGACCTGCATTTTATGCTGTAGGCACAAGTGCTTCAGCTCATTCACAACATAGATAGGAGCCAGGTCATACAGCTATTGTTGGTGAGCTCCAATTTGCTTCGGAGCTTTCCGAGTCGGTCCCTTATGTTTTGTTATTGTACAGGAGTTATGTGTGGGCGGGGGTTTGTCCCGACCCTAGTTATGTCATGTATATCCTAGAGGCTTTGTAGACATAAGGAAGGATAAAGTCATGGAAGTTTATATAGTGATGTTATATTTGTATATGTGGTGGCCCCGACGGCCAAGTATTATATATATATATATATTGGTGCGTGTTGTGCTGATACAGGTAATTAGACCCTTCTATATGCAACGAACTGCTGTCCAAATTTTTGGTGACATGTAAGTGAAAGTACAGGTGTCTGAACGGGTTCTCCCGGGCCTTCTCGGCTTCGGGTTCCAGTCCGGCCCGATGGGATTTTGGGGCGTGACATGTTAGAGCTAGTTGAGGGCTTTTCCCATCAACTCTATCATTCAGACATTAGAGGCTTTTTAGACTAGAGTATTTTTAGACAGATGTTTCATTTTTGGTATTGTTATAGCATATTCAGTTTTATTTCAGTATTGAACCTTATGGAAAGTTTTTGCCTAATTTTTGCATATTTACAGTACTACTATTTAGTTATTGCAGCAAGAACCAGTCATGGGTTAACTTGTGGTCCTTCAGGATTATAAGCACCGTATAGTGTCCGGGGTACAGACTCGGGGAATTATAAACTTGGTATCAGAGCCTAAGGTTCAACAGAGTCCTAGGAAGTCTAGAAGTTGTATCAAGTAGATTCTTGTGTATGGGTGTGTAGCGTGCCACACTTATGGACAAGAGGCTACGAGATGTTTTAAGAAAAGTTTCCCTTCTTTCAGTACTTATACAGTGCGAGTGAGCATGAGCTTCAATTAAAATCTCTGTCTAATCCAAGTTTCTCTTCTCTTTACAGAATATGTCTCCAAAGAGAACTAAGTGAAGAGGAACGGGAGACCATCTCGAACCCCAGTCCATCCAACCAGATCCTCTGGATGAACATGTCTCCTATGTTGAGTTCAGAGCAGCTTTCACCACCATAGCTCATTTTGTGGCAGCCTAAAATAAATATCCAACTGCTGTTCTAGCCAACCCAGTGGCCAATACTGCTGCTACTAGGATTTAAGATTTCACCCAAATGAACCCTCCATCTTTTACTGGGTATAAGTCAGACAAGGACCCTCAGGAATTTTTTGATCAGGTACAAAAAGTTACATATATTATTGGGGTGACTGCTGTTGGGAGTGCTGATTTAGCCACATATCAGTTATAGGATATAGAACACTCATGGTATAAATAATGGAAAGCAGAAAGGGCCACAGATGTAGGGCCCATAGAATGGGAGGAGTTTGCTGTTGCTTTTCTGGATAGGTTCTTACCGCTAGAGTTGAAGGAAGTGGAGGTTTTGGAGTTTATAGATCTAAAGCTAGGAAATATGATAGTACAAGAGTATTCTCTCAAGTTCACTAGTTATTTGGATATGCCCCTCATGTAGTAGTAGATAATAGATTTAAGATGAGTAAGTTTGTGTATGGGGCGTCTAGCAGTATGGTCAATGATGTAGGACCGCAATGTTGATTAAGGAGATGAACATATCCAGGCTCATGTTCCATGCTCAGCAGATAGAGGAGGCCAAGAATAAAAAGAAGGAGAGGGAGAGCAAGAGAGCGAGGAAAGGTAGTTTCAACTTTGCTCAAACTAAGTCAAAGGGTGGGAATCATTCTTAGTTCCATATAAAACCCTCAGTTCTAGCTTTATACTCAGCCAGTGCTCTTATGTCGAAAGTCAGAGATGGAAACAGAGATAGGGCGTCAGGCCTTAAACCTTAGGGTAGTGTTAGTAGTGCCCAAACTATTCCTCTTTGTTAGAAGTGTGGCAAAAACAACCAGGATATCTGCAGAGCTGGCAGTGATGTATGTTTTGGATGTAGAAAGCTAGGCAATAGGTTCAGACAGTTTCCTTAGGTGCATTAAGCAGAGTCAGCATAATCATTCCCCAGCTTAGTCTGGTCGCCCGAATTAGCAGGGTGCCTCTTCCAGTGCCACCAGTGGGCAATGCCTAAATAGACTCTATGCACTTCAGTCCCGATAGGATCAAAAGAGTTCTCTTGATGTGGTCACTGGTATTTTACAAGTTTATCATTTGCATGTTTATACTTTGCTAGATCTAGGAGCATTTTTATCCTTTGTTACTCCTTATATAGCTGTTGACTTTGGAGTCATTCCAAATATCCTATTAGAACCTTTCTCAGTCTCTACCCAAGTAGGTAAATCTATCATAGCCTGACGAGTATAAGGAACTGTCCGATTACGGTATCTTAGAAAGTTACTTCAGCAGACCCAGTTGAATTAGAGATGACTGATTTTGATTTCATTCTCGATATGGATTGACTTTATTCCTACTATGCCTCAGTTGACTGCAGAAATAGAATTGTCCAATTTTAGTTTTTGAATGAGCCTGTCCTAGAGTGGAGGGGTAGTACTTCAGCACTTAGGGGTCAACTTATTTCTTACCTTCGGGCAAGAAAAATGATATGTAAGGGATGTACCTACCATATCATTCGAGTCCAGGACTCTAGTTCAGAAACCCCTAATCTTGAAGTTAGTAGCATGTGAATGTCCAGATGTGTTTCCCGAAGATTTTCCAGAAGTTTCTCTCGAAAGGGAAATTGATTTCAGAATAGATCTTCTTTAAGATACCTAGCCCATATCTACTCCTCCATACAGAATGTCACTTGCAGAACTCAGAGAATTAAAAGAACAATTAAAGAATCTCCTAGATAAGGGACACATTATACCCAGTGTGTCCTCGTGGGGCGCACCAATTTTATTCATGCGTAAGAGAGACAGTTGTCTTAGAATGTGTATTGACTACCTTCAGTAGAATAAAGTCATAGTAAAAAACAAGTATCCACTTTCTAGAATCGATAACTTGTTTAACCAACTTTAGGGTGCCAGTTACTTCTCCAAGATAGACCTCAGATCAGGCTATCGTCGACTCAGATTCAGGGAATGTGACATCCCGAAAACAACCTTCAAAACTCAGTATAGTCTCCTTGAATTCTTAGTTATGTCCTTTGGTCTTACTAATGTCCTAGAAGCCTTCATGGACTTGATGAACCGTGCATTCAAGCAGTACTTAGACATGTTCATCATAGTCTTTATAAATGACATTCTTGTCTACTCTCGCAGTGAGCATGATCATGTAGACCATCTCAAAGTAGTATTACAGATTCTCAAAAACCATCAACTATTCACCAAATTTAGTAAGTTTGAATTTTGGCTAAGGTCATAGCTTTTCTTGGCCATATTATTTTCAGTGATGGCATTATAGTTGCTCCCCAAAAGACCGAAGCAGTAAGAAATTAGCCCAAACCCATCTCTTCATCAGATATCAAGAGTTTCTTGGGCTTGGCCGGCTATTACCGATGGTTTATTAAGGGATTTTCATCTATTACATCCCGTATGTCTGGATTGACTTAGAAGAAGGTCAAATTCCAGTAGAAAAATTCTTGTGAATAGACTTTTTAGGAGTTGAAGACTTGACTAACTACAGCTCCAGTTTTGACCTTGCCAGATGGTTCAGATGACTTTGTTATGTATTGTGATGCTTCCAGAGTCAGCTTGGGATGTGTTTTGATGTAGAGAGGTAAGGTCATAGCCTACGCCTCTAGATAACTTAGGCCCCATGAAAAGAACTATCCTACTTATGATCTTGAGTTATCAGCAATAGTTTTTGCCTTAAAGATTTAGAGGAACTATTTATATAGGGTGCACATTGATGTGTTCACTGACCATAAGAGCCTGCAATATGAGTTCTCTAGAAAGACCTAAACCTCCGTCAGAGAAGGTGGTTGGAGTTATCGAAAGACTATGACATGAGCGTCCTATATCATCCGGGTAAATCCTTTGTAGTGGCTGATGCTCTCAGTAGGATGTCTATGGGCAGTGTTGCTCATGTGGAGAACAGTAAGAATAAGTTACCTTAGGAAGTTCATCAGCTTACCCTACTAGGTATTCGCTTAGTTGATTTAGCTGAAGGTAGTATATGGGTGCAGAGTTGTTCAGAATCATCCCTAGTTTCTGAGGTAAAAGAAAAGCAGGGTAGGGATCCCAATCTATCTAAGTTGAAGGAATCAGTTAGAGATAAAAAAGTAGAGGTTTTCTCCTAAGGGGGAGTGATGGTGTGTTGCGCTGCCAGGGTCAGCTATGTGTGTCAGGTGTAGATAACTTTAGGCAGTGAATTCTTGTAGAAACGCATGGTGTGCGCTACTCTATTCATCCAGGGGACACTAAGATGTACCTTGATTTGCGAGAGATCTATTGGTGGAGTGGGATGAAGAAAGATATTGCAGAGTTTGTGGCTAAGTGCTCAACATGTCAGAAGGTTAAGATTGATCATCAGATGCCTAGTAGGTCTATGCAGGAGTTTAACATTCCCACCTTGAAATGGGAAGAAGGAAATATGGAATTTTTGATGGGTTTGCCTCGTACTCGTTGCCAGCATAATTCAATTTGGGATATTATAGACATGATGACCAAATCAACTCATTTTCTACCAGTATATACCTTTTATTTAATGGAGGATTATGCCAAACTCTATATCAAGGAGTTGGTCAGATTGCATGGTGTTTCGTTGTCCATTATCTCAGATAGAGGTACCCAGTTCACCTCTCATTTCTGGAAGGCATTCCAAAAAGGTCTTGGTACCCAAGTTTACCTCAGTACAAACTTTCATCCTCAGACAGATGGTTAAGCAGAAAAAACCATTCAGACTTTAGACGATATGCTGTGAGCATGTATGATATACTATAAAGGTAGTTGGGATAACCACTTGCCTTTGATTGAATTCGCTTATAACAACAACTATCATTCTAGCATTCAAATGGTTCCATTTGAGGTACTTTATGGAAGAAGGTATAGGTTTCTCGTTGGTTGGTTTGAGTGGGTGAGGCCATAGTGATTGGGCCTTACTTGGTATTTAATACCTTAGAGAAAGTCCAGTTGATCGGGGAAAGACTTAAGATAACTCAAAGCCGACAGAAATTGTATGAAGATGTGCGCAGAAAGGATCTCGAGTTTGAGATTGGAGATTTTGTGTACTTGAAAATCTCTCCTATGAAAGGAGTGAAGAGGTTTGTCAAGAAGGGGAAACTCAGTCCCCGATATGTCGATCCTTACTGAATTCTCAGTCATTTCAGAAAGGTAGCTTATGAGCTTAAGTTTCCTTTAGATTTAGCTTCAGTGCATCCAGTATTATATGTCTCCTTGCTAAAGAAATGCATAGGTGACCTAGTAGTCCTAGTCCCTATAGAGGGCATAGATATTCAGAACAACCTCTCTTATAAAGAGATCCCATTCAAAATCCTTGATTATCAGATTCACAGACTGAGGAACAAAGAAGTCCCTCTAGTCAAAGTTCTTTGGCAGAATCAGTTCGTTGAGGGAGCTACTTGGGAAGCAAAAACAGACATGCGAACCAAATATCCTGTCCTCTTCTCCGTAAACTCAGACTCAACCCAAGGTAATAATTTTCCTTTGAATTTACTCAGTTTCATATTTAGATATATCTAGCAACTTGGTATCAATTAACGTTGCATACTCATTCATGCATTCACAAATTAGTTCAGTCATGTACTCATGCATCAGACATGCATGTTCAGTATATAAACTCAACTTATTAGTAATCCCAATCATGCATTCATGAAATTTTCAACTATGTACTTATGCATCAGATATGCATGTTCAGTATGATAATTCAGTATATCATTAATTTTAGTCATCAAATCATACTTTAGTTGTGCATGTCCAGTGTCTAAATCCAGTCTATCAGTATTCTCAGTTTAATCAGTCTTATTCGAGGATAAATGTTCTCAAGGGGGAGATATTGTAAGACCCCACAAAATCCTAAGCTTAACTCAGTCCCTTAAAGTTTGTTAAGGTTTCCCAGACTTAGAAAAATTCTAGCTAAGTATTTAGACTTAGCATTATTTTGGCCTTCGTAAGTTGGAAACTCTTTTTCACAACTCTTATGACCTTAAAGTATCGATCTTTAGATTGATTCATGATCAGGAATGTCAGTAGGTGTTTCTGGACAAGTTTTGTATTTTTCAAACCTCGTTTAGACTATGTTCAAGTGACAAACATAGTGAGTCGATGCGATCTCTACGCCTCACATCATCCATCGCATCGACAGATAATTTTTCCCTCAGCTCAGTGCATATTCTAGTGAACTGATGCATACTCGACGTGGCGCGTTGGACATCACATCGATGCTAATGACGTAATGCATCGGTATGGAAGTCGACATTCTGATTTTCAGTCATTAAAAACTCACGTCCTTAGGGGTATTGGGTCTTTTCCCCACCCCTATTCAGCCCTAAAACATGAGATTCAACCCTCATTAAGCAAAATACACTCACTTTCTCTTAAATTGCTTAAGAACAAGAACCTTAGGTGATTTAATTTCAAAGCCGAGGCTCAAGATTTCACCATTGTTCTTCAATAATTTAGCAACCAAGGTATGTGTAGTGTTCATCCAAGGGTTCCTTCCACTCTTGGATTCTAAGAAACTCTTTTAAACTTCAAGTAGATTGATTTCATGTTTCTATGATTTGGAATTAAAGTGTATTCATGAGTATTATTTAATTGGGTTTTCTATTTCATTATTTATTACAAGATTGATGTAGAATTAATTGATATCTATGATTTATCATGTCAATTCATGTTGAAACCCATAGAATTTTGAATTTGGAATTGAATCATGATTCTCACATGGTGTTTAGTATTATGTGCATATACTATGCCATCCAAGTGTTTTATGAATTGCTCATGTGAATGTAATAATAAGATTTTATCATGCTAGTATGTATACTAATTCATTCCATGCAAGTGTTTGATAAAATGCCTCTATAGATGCATTATGAACAAGTGTACATTTTTATGCTATGCAAGATCATGTGATGCTTTAATTTTCATGCTATCGAGTCCTGGGTGTATTTAATACCCGACAATTTAGCTATTTACCTAGAGCCAACATTAGTTACAGAATAATCTTAGTTATGTCACGATCAGTAGTACTCTTAGTCAGTTACAAGACTCAGGAAAAACTCAATAGACTCAATATTAGTCTCATCTAGTTTAGTATTTAGTTTAGACCTCAGTAAACTCAGTCAGCTAACCAAATTTAGTAGAATTCCATCAGTCAACAGAACTCAGTAAACTTAGTAACAGTTTAGTCAAGCCTAGTGTGAACTAGGAAATCAGTTCAGTGTCTATTCAGTTGAGAGTAGGATTCAACACCGAGTTAACCCAAGGATGGGGGTATTCCTGCCAAAAGAGGGTTTGGCCCTTAGTAGCAATCCGATATCTTCCTGCCAGATTAGGGTTGATACATCTCACATGAGTTTTCCTGCCAGCAAGATTTGATGAAAGATCTTCCTATCAGAGAAGGTTAACTCATAGTGTGTCTCTACCCGTGGCACGGTACTAATACCCTTCCAACTAGGGTTATAGGTTGGACCCCAATATATTTAGAAATGGGCAAGTCAATTAGATAATTACCTCCCATAGTCTCAGTTTTAGATTTAATCTCAGTACAGAACTCAATTCTGTTCTACAGATTTAGGACTATCAGACATAGTCACTCAGCTTAGTATGAAACTCAGCATAGTTCTACAGAATCAAGACTATCAGATACAGTCGCCTATCTATTAGTAATATAGTATAAATTAATCAGTATTCAGACTCAGTATTTAGTGCTATCATGATCTTAGTTACAGTACATATATTCATGTATGTACTCTCATTCAATTATATTCATGCCATTCAGTCAATATTGTTCATGCATATGAACCCATGCATTTCATCCTACCTCACTTAGCGTACCAGTACATTCAAAGTACCGACACATATTTTTTTCTTGCGCTATGATGTCTTATATCATAGATTCAGGCGCACGGGCTCCCAAGAACCATTAGCAGTTCACATCTTCAGTAGTCAGAGTTAGTGGTGATTCCTCATAGTTCCAGGACATGATTATTTTCTTCAGTACTTTGTTTTATCAGTACAATTTTCAGTAGTTGAAGTTAGTTGGGGGCTTGTCCCATCAACTCCATAATTCAGACAGTAAAGGCTTTTCAGACTAGAATATTTTCAGACAGATGTTTCAGTTTTGGTATTGTTATACCGTATTCATTTTTATTTCAGTATTGAACCTTATGACAAGTTTTTGCCTAATTTTCGCATATTTACAGTATTACTATTCAGTTATTGTAGCAGGTACCAGTCATGGGTTAGCTTGTGGTCATTTCGAGATTATGAGCACCGTGTAGCATCTGGGATACTAACTCGAAGAGTTACACCTAACCACCTTATACAACCTTTGATGGGTTGAATTTCGAGCATATAACAAGATAACATAAATGCTTTCATGATAACTCTGGATAAGGTCACAACTATGACTGACCCAATCGAGTCCAATTGTACCAAATAGTACTAAACCAAATGGATTCCAAAAAATATAATGATAATCAATCCTAAAATATAATACGATAGAACAGTGAGAAATTATGTCTGATGATGTCAGCCTCCCAGCTTATTCTAATGCCAAGGTCTACACCAATAAAGATCCCACCTATACCAACTCCTAGAATTACCACAAAGCCTCTATCCAAAAGAGTAAAAGTATCTAGTTGGGATATGGCCCCAACCATGGCTAAAACCAATATAAGAAATAAAATAAAAGTGTCTAAAGATGTTCATAACATGAAATAGATCCTTCCAAAAGGATGGAAGCTCACCACTTCAGTCTAAGTGCTGATATCAAAATTCAAATGCTAGACAAGAGGAGGATAATGACCTGTTACTTCATAGTGTGGGTATACAGTCGCTAGTAGATGGGTTAGGAGTGATCGCTAGCATGAACTCATGATAAGAATAAAATAATGTCATTTATAAAACCAATTAAAATCATCCATAATGCATACAACCATACATACATATAAGTACCGGGAAAGGGATCTGGATTTAGCATACATTTAAATCTTTTACCTGGGGTATGTAGCTTTGCCATCCTAAGACACCCACGGGCAATATGGGTTTAAATCCCTCTGCTGAGAGGTCCCCAATATGTGTAGTCGCATGACCAGAGAAGTATCCCATGAGATGACTAGTAAATCCCCCAATATAAGGTGTGGTGTCATGCAGACGGTCACCAAGACCAACCTCATATTGGCAAATATGAATTTCTGGTTTTGGTCCTCTCGTTACCTCCACCTTTTATGAATTAGCTACACTTCCCCCTTTAATGCCCAATTAAAACCATTTCCAAATAACCAACCAATCCATTTACCATTTGTTAACCAAGGACATTTGTTGGTGGTATCGTCATACCGACCATACTTGCAAGCATTATCCATAGCCAACTATTTATAAATTAAGGGGACTTTCAAGTGCCATTTCATTTATCATGTTAAACCTTTTGGGGGATTCTGTACCCCATAAGCATAACCATTCAGCCATTTATCTTTCCAAATCATTTAAACTATGTTTAAATCCTTTACCAAGTTTAAAACAATCAAGAGTTCTATTTAAAACTAATCAATGCAATGAACATATCTTTATAAGCATTTTGTTAGACACATTGGGGGCATAGTATATATCCAAAACCAATTCCAATTACCAATAACCATTCCATGTATTCCAATTATCCAGAACCACCATTAATGCATATAAAAGCATAATTAAAACCATGGGAAACCATAACCAAGTATTTATAAACAAAAACCCCAAATCATATTTGAAAACCCCAAACATACGATAATGAAGTCATTAAAACCAATAATAAAATCATGCCTTTAGTTGGAACTAACAATGAAGGGAGGAGTACATTCCTTATACTGAGGAATTGATGGAAAGAAATCACCATAGCAAGCCCCAAATTAGTTGTCAAGATGAAACCCTAGCTTTCTTGCCCCAAAATCTCTTGAGAGAATTATGAAGTGTTTAGGAATAGTTTCTAAGTATTTTTGAATAGAATAATAGGGTAAGTAGAAAAATGTCCAGAATACCCCACTTAAGTTGCACAAAAATTCCGTCATAGGGATACGACTGACCCACACAAGTCGTACATTTTGATATGAGATGTACTCACCACTTGTATCCTAGCCTCAACCTGGGACCTAGAACTATCCAGTATATGAATCATCCAACCTAAGTCATATCCATAATATACGATCCATACCTCCTATCTGTATCCCTAGCAGAGCGGAATACCATGAGACTTGAACACTGTCCCCTACATGAGTACAAGATACGACTCATATCCAACTATATGACTCATATTCTCTAAGTCGTATCCATCCCAGTAACCCATCCATCCCGCCAATTAATACTGGACAATATACAATAGGACCATACTACTCGTACCCCAATATACTGCTCGTACCTATAAATCATGTTTGTTCAAAGAATGGGATTCCAGGAAAAATTCTAAGGTCCAAAAACCAGGATGTTTCAAAAGCTGAAATATCTATTGGGAGATATTAAAATAGGTCTTCAAACAGATTTCCCATCTGTTGCAACAAATATTTTGGTTGGAAGAAAACAAACCAGGAGCAGTGGAGTGGAGGGGTGACTTAAAAGACACCTTTCCTTCAATCCCCAAGAAGTTGTTTTTAGTTAAAAGTGACGAAAGAGTTTGAAAATGAGGTGTAGGTGACTCAAGTTTTAATAATTGGGTATAGGTGAAAATTAATTGATTATGGATTTAAAAAGTTAAGAATGACACGTAAGTTTCTTAATTTATACTTTAATCCAATGTAACTGCTAATATAATTAGAAAAGAAGGGGAAAATACCTCGTTTCTCTCTCTTCACATTTTTATTATTGTTTTCTCTCCTTTTGCTTTATTGTTGATTCATTGTTCATTGTTGCGTGTTGCTTCTTTGCTTGCTTTATTCATAAACGTCATCTTTATTATCATCTCTTCTTTGTTTATCATCATCATCATCCTCTTCTTGTTGACCAAATTTTGAGGTTAAATTTTTTTTGTATATCACTTAGGCATTATTTCTTAGGTGATTTTGGTAGGTTAAATTATGATTTTTAGTTGAATCTCTCATTTGGGTACACTGCTACTTCTATTTTTTCAACAATGGATAGGACCTGAATATGAATCTAATAGATGAGTCATCTTTTTACAATACATGAGTCATCTATTGCAAAGAGTAGTCATCTTCTGAACAACTAACACAATTGTTGGATTCATGTTACTGGTCATATATAGTGCTGTAAAATGAATCCCAATAGGTGAGTCATCTATTGCAAGAGATCACTCATCTATTGCAAGAGATCACTCATCTATTGCAAGAGATCACTCATCTATTGTAATAGGTTACTAACTTGCTGCAACAAAATACTCTGTCCACATGCTATGAAAGTGCTTCGAGCTCAATATGGAACTCAAACTTATAATTACTCATTTCCATATTATTCGATAGAAAGATATATAATGGCATATAGTGAGAATATTAATTTGGTGCCTCCTGAAGAATCTTGGGTTGTTCTTATAGAGATTTTGGAGAGATTAATACCTCTCTTATATTGACCCAAACACTATCAAACCAGGAATTAGACGATATAAGAGGAGGCGTGGATTCGGAAAATCATCTCCATCAAGAAAAAATAAGTGCTCCAAATTAAAGAACACTGACCGCAAAAGAACGACATGCCTGGATCATAATGCGCCATGATCATTGTAATAGTCCCATGTTGTTGTTTGTTATGGATTTTGATAATTTTAACTTATTGTTGGGAATGTAAATGATGTAAATGTTATTATTTATTATATAAACTATGTTTTTATTAACTTGCGCATCACTAAAAAAGGTAATGGAAACTAAAATACAATAGACTATAAAAATATTTTCAAAAAATTACCTATCTATTGCAACAGATGCACTTTTGCTAAAAGAACACAATATAGTCCATCAAATTAGGATTGTGTTCAACCAAAAAATAACTAATCTATTGCAATAGATGGGTAATTATAATACCCCAAATTTCTGAACCGGAATTCTACACGGTGCTCATGACCCCGAAGGACCACAAACCCATGACTGATATTTGTACCTGTACACTACATAATATAATATGAAAATATGGAAACATGTACTGAATAGCCATAAGGTTCAAATCTAAATAAACATCTAATAAAATAATGTTTGAAATAACTGTCTGATATGCTGTAGTCTGGAAAGACTCTAAACTGTCTGAATAAGGAGTTGATGGGACATGTCCCCAACTAAATCCAACTACTGAGATAAACTGAAAAATGAAATAGTAATGAAATTGTCATGTCCTCGAAAGATGAGGACTCACTTCTAACACTGACTGCTGATATTGGAATCTACTGCTGATCTGAGCTCGTGTCTCTGAACCTATGGTGAAACATAAGAGAAAGAACCACAACACAAATGCGTCAGTACGTCTAAATGTACTGAGTATACGAGTGAGGTAGGATAAATGCAATGTGTTATATGCATGAACAATGCTAGCTAATATGAACGTGAGAATACATACATACATAAGTAACTGTAACTAAACTCATGAAGATACTGACTACTGAATCTGAATACTGACGTCATGACTTTACTGATACTGAGACACTGAATAGATAAATGACTAGTTCTGACAGTTTGAATTATAAAGAACTGGTCTAATTAACTGTGTCTAATAGTCCTAAAACTAAATACTAATAATGTAAGCTATGACAACTGATATAACTGTGATGATCACCCTAACCGATATAAAAGATATTGACTGACTGTATCTGACAGTCTAAATCTTCTAATAATAACTAAGAGTGACTGATCTTGAGATCAGGCCTAACTAACAGGTGATTTCTGGAACTGATATGAGAATACTCAACTGAATCTGAGATTGAGATCAACCCTATCTGACAGATGAGCTTTGTAATTACTGATATTAAATAACTTAATGGGAGACCAAGCCTATCTGATGGGTGGTCTTTGAATATGTTGAACTATCTGAGTTCCTTACTGAGATTGATGACTGTATCTGACAGTCCTGATTTCTGATTTCTACTCTAATGACTGATACTGAAACTGTAACTGTGGGAGTTCTCATTTAACCGACATGCCCCGAATCTGAGTAGTGGGGTCCAACCTGTAACCCCAACTGGAAGGGCGTCAATACCGTGCCACGGGTAGAGATCTCTGCTATGGTCAAGCCTCACTGACGGGTGACCCTGAACATGAAGCCAAGCCTAAGGAAATACATAATAGTCAAGTCTAGCCTTAATTTGATGGGTGACTCCTGGACCTACGCTAGCTATGCAGTTCTGAAGTACAGGGTTTGCTGCTAACGACTCTGCCTCTCTAACGGGGAAGTCGCCATCCCCATACTCGCTCGGTGCTTGTTCCAACTCCCAACTGATTAACTGAGCTAAACTAATTGACTAAACCGAACTGATACCAGTGATATTATTTAGTGGAGCTAAACTAAGTTTACTGAGTTCCCTTGACTAAAGGAATGTACTGAGTTCTGAGGACTAACTGAGAGCATCGTGATAACATGATATTGCTCTAGGAACACAACTATATTTTTCAGGTACAAGTACCCACAGGACTTGATGGAAGGAAACTGGCACTTGTTGATCATATGAATAACATTCACAATTCATAATACCATCAGTAGAGTATTCCACACTACACATGATTTCATATTCTTGATCACGAAAGATAATGCATATAATATGTACATAATTACATGATTCTAATTTCATGAGCATTCCATAGCATAATAACAATACATAAAAATTTGCATGGAATTCATGTTGAGTCATAAGGGATAGAGCATGGACTTGTCATTTGGGTTCTACTTAGCTATATTACATGATTTCTAGTCTCTTGGGTCTTTTATCAAACACCTTGCATTCACTCTTTGAGGCATAGGTATATTCACAAATTTACAGTATATTAATCCACCCAAATTCATGGGTTCCTACTACATGAATCATAATCTTTATGAAAATTTGTCAAATTCTCACTCTATAGCACAAACAACAAACAACAACATGAATACAACCTTATCACCACAAAACATTCAAGATTTAGTAATCAAAGATTAATTCTTGAACTCTACGGATGAAAGGAATCCGTGGATGAACATACGCGTACCTTAGAAGGAAGATTCTTGATGATTGACGGAGGAATTTCCTTAAAATTGGATCTTCAAATTTAATTGTGCAACCCTAGTTGTTTTTCTCCTATTTGTACTCTTGGATAATGAACTTAAGACGTTAATAGGGTTGTATTGTGATTAGGAGCTATATGTTTCATAGGGTTAAGTTTAGGGACGTGTAAGGAGTGTCAAAAGACTTAATTATCCTCAAAATAACTCAAAAACTAAGTGTTTTCGTTGCTGAAATCATTAGTGTGCGTCGCGCACCTCATTACACATACTAGGGTGTGTAACACACATGTTTTCACACAAGCCTAGGTATGCGTCGCATATCCTATCGCACACTTGAGAGTGTCCGCCGCACAATCTATCACACACTTGATCTACTAGCCATGTGCTATTGTTATGCATCACACTCCACTTTGCAAGGCCGTAACTCCTTGCTCGGGTGTTGAATTTTGATAAAATTGGTATCGTTTGAAAGCTAATTAGATTCCATACAATTTGGTGGGTCTAAATCTGCCAAAACCCCATATATACATCGAGTTATGCTCATTCAAAGATGACCCCTGTGAAATCAAACACTAAACTTGATGGATTCAAATACTCTTAGCTTGCATTATGTTAAGTGACTCATATGATCATGCTTAATACATCGTAAGCTATCTTATCACTAGGATACTAATTGTAAGTCATGTACTCGAATATGAATTATAGGATAGGAGGTTTCATAAGTAGAAAAAAAATGGTTCACTTCCTAGCTTAGAAATATACGGGGTGTTACAATATCTCCCCCTTGAGAACATTTATCCTCGAATGAGACTTACTGAGAGGGGAAACAATAAGCTGAACATGAACTGAACATAAATGATTGAAACATGATATTATGACTGATGTGACTGATAAAATGATTCATACTGAACATGAATATTTGATGCATGGGTAGCTGATTCATGAATGTAGGACTGAGGATTCTAATAAAATGAGCTTTCTCAAAATGAGGATGCATATCTGATGCATAACTAAAAGGCTGAATCCATGCATATCTAATGCATGATTACATGACTGACATGGTACATAACGTATTAACTGAACAACATAAACTGAACTGAATCTCTAAATACTTGACTTACAACTGAGGTTTTAACCTGAGGGTTAACTTATGAGCACCCTCTATTCTAGATTGAATTCATTACGCAAAGAGAAACAAAAAGATCTAAGACATGAGAGAGTTAAGAAAAGGTGGGGGTATCTCCCCCTTAGGACACTATGTCCCTCTAAGAATGCTTACCTTATGGAGATACTGAGGTAATGCACAGGGCATCTATGAACTAGATTATAACTGAACATTGGAGAGCTAAAACTAATGTATGAAGATAAAAGATTCATACATACCTGAATCTATGTTAGGAAAACTTTCTGGATCATGGCGAGTTTGAAGTGAATAGAGTCGGTTCTGACGCTGACCACTATTGGTACTGGAAGTGGCGGCCTGTTGACGTGAATCTCTACCTTTCTGAGCTAACACTCTACACTCCCGCACTTTGTAACCTAGCTTACCACATCCATAATATACTTGACTACTATCTCTGCACGTACCTAGATGATTCTTGCCATATTCTCTACAAAGCGGATAAGTACGCTCATTACCAACACTACTCTGGGATTTGGAGCTTGGTGCCCCATCATGATTGACATCTCTAAAGTTTGGTATGGGCACACTAGTTGAGGATGGAACTGGGACTGAATTTTTCTGACTATGGTGAGAATGGTTACCACCTTGTGACCCAGCCTGAGAAAAGTTATAACTACCTATTCTGAATCTCTTATTAGATATCTCCCTTTCCTTAGACTTATCTTCCTCTATCTGTTGGGCATGCTTCCTTAACCTAACAAGATCCATGTCTCTATTGAGCATAGATGTCCTACATTCCTTTAATACTAACCCGAACACACCAGTCACAAGCTTACTCATACACGCTCTGGGGTCAGCTATCAAGTTAGGAGCATACTTAGATAACTGGTTGAACTTAACATAATACTCCTTCACTATCATGGAGCCTTGTATGAGGTTTATAAACTCTTCTACCTTATATTCTCTCATCTCTTGTGGGAAAAACTTATCTAAGAAGGCATCCAGAAATATCGGCCAAGTCATGGGAGTTGCATCTTCCCCTCTACTCTTCTTCCACAACACTACCCAATTATGAGAAATATCTTTCAGCCTATAGGATGCTAATTCCATACTCTCTTCCTCTGACATATGCATAATTTGGATGATCTTCTTCACCTCTTCTAGATACAACTATGGGTCCTCACCGGCTACTGACCCAAAGAATTCTGAAGGGTTCATTCTCATAAAATTTCTGATTTTGGCTGTGGCTGAATCCCCATCTTGCTGAGGTGGGGATGCAGTCTGACGGTTTCCCTGAACACTAGTGGTCACAGCTTGGGCTAGCACCTAAAAAGTTGCCCGAAATTCTGCATATGACATATTTTTATTCAAAGGATCTGTGGGTTGAGGGGCTGACTGATTCCCTATTCTCTTCTTAAGAGGCATGTCCTGCAAATAGAAGAGGAACAAGGATTAGACTGGGAGTTCAACATGAGCTTTTGCTCACTGTCATGACATGAATACTGAAAGAAGGGAAAATTTTCTAAAATATCTTATAGCATCCTGTACATAAATGTGGTGCGCAACACACCTATGCACAAGACTCTATTGGATGCGGCTTTCAGACTTCCTAGGACTCTATTAAACCTTAGGCTCTGATACAAAGTTTGTAACACCTTAATTTTTTGAACCAAAATGCTACACGGTGCTCCCCAAAAGACTACAAGCTAACCCATGACTAATATTGTACTTGTACACTGCATAATATAACATGAAAATGTGGAAATATGTACTGAATGTCCATAAGGTTCAAATCTAAATAAATATCGGATAAAATAATATCTGAAATAACTGTCTGACATGCTGTATTCTGGAAAGCCTCTAAACTGTCTGAATAAAGAGTTGATGGAACATGTCCCCAACTAACTCCAAATACTGAAATAAACTGAAAACTGAAATAGTAATAAAATTATCATGTTCTCGAAAGATGAGGACTCACTTTTAACGTTGACTGCTGAAACTGGAATCTAGTGCTTATCTAGAGCTTGTGCCTCTGAACCTATGGTGTAACATAAGAGAAAGAAACATAGCACAAATGCATCAGTACGTGTGAATGTACTGAGTGTACGAGTGAGGTAGGCTAAATGCAATGTGTTATATGCATGAACAATGTTGACTAATATAAACATGAGAATACATACATGCATAAGTAACTATAACTGAACTAATGGAGATACTGCCTACTGAATCTGAATACTGACATCATGACTTTACTAATACTAAGATATTGAATAGATGAATGACTATTTCTAACAGTTTGAATTATAAAGAACTGGTCTAATTGACTGTGTCCAACAGTCCTGAAACTAAATACAGATAACATAAGCTATGACAACTGATATAACTGTGATGATCATCCTAACCGATATAACTAATACTGAGTGACTATATTTGACAGTCTAAATCTTCTAATAATAATTAAGAGTGACTGATCTTGAGATCAGGCCTAACTAATAGGTGATCTCTGGAACTGATATGAGAATACTCAACTGAATTTGAGATCGAGATTAAGACTATCTAATGGGTGACCTTTGTAAGTACTGATACTGAATAACTTAATGGGAGACCAAGCCTATCTGATGGGTGGTCTTCGAATCTATGGAACCATCTGAGTTCCTTACTGAGATTGATGACTGTATCTGACAGTCCTGATTTTTGATTTCTACTCTGAAGACTGGTACTGAAACTATAACTTTGGGAATTCTCACTTAACTGACATGCCCTAAATCTGGCTAGTGGGGTCCAACCTGTAACCCCAGTTAGAAGGGCATCAATACCGTGCCACGGGTAGATGGCTCTGCTATAGTCAAGCCTCACTGACGGGTAACCCTAAATAGAAACCCAAGCCTAAGGCAATATATAGTAGTCAAGTGTAGCCTTAATCTGATGGGTAAATCCTGGACCGGCACTGGCTACACAGTTCTGAAGTACAGGGATTGCTGTTAACGACTCTGCCTCTCTAACAGAGAAGCCTCCATCCCCATACTCGCTTGGTGCTAGTTCCAACTCCCAACTAAAAGAATCTAAACTGATTAACTGAGCTGAACTGATTGACTAAATTGAACTGATACCAATGGTATTATTTAGCGGAGCTAAACTAAGTTTACTGAGTTCCCTTGACTGAAGGAACGTACTGAGTTCTGAGGACTGACTGAGAGCATCGTGATAACATGACATCGCTCTAGGCACACAACTATATTTTTTGGGTACAAGTACCCCCAGGACTTGATGGAAGGAAACTGACACTTCTTAATCATAGGAATAACATTCACAATTCATAATACCATAAGTAGGGATTCCACGCTACACATGATTTCATACTCTTGATCTCGAAAGATAATGCATATAATATGTAAATAATTTCATGATTCTAATTTCATGAGCATTCCATAGCATAATAATAATACTTAATATTTTGCGTGGAATTCATGTTGAGTCATAAGGGATAGAGCATGGACTTGTCATTTGGGTTCTACTTAGCTTTATTGCATGATTTCTAGTCTCTTAGGTATTTTATCAAACACCCTGCATTCACTCTTTAAGGCATAGGTATATTCACAAATTTACACCACATTAATCCACCCAAATTCATGGGTTCCTACTACATAAATCATAATCTTCATGAAAATTTGTCAAATTCCCACTCTATAGCACAAACAACAAACAACAATATGAATACAACCATATCACCATAAAACATTCATGATTTAGTAATCAAAGATTGATTATTGAACTCCACGGATGAAAGGAATCTGTGGATGAACACTACGCATACCTTAGATGGAAGATTCTTGATGATTAACGGAGGAATTTCCTTGAAATTGAATCTTCAAGCTTAATTGTGCAGCCCTAGATGATTTTCTCTTATTTGTGCTCTTGGATAATGAACTTAAGATGTTAATAGGGTTGTAATGTGATTAGGAGCTATATATTTTGTAGGGTTAAGTTTAGGGACGTGTAAGGAGTATCAAAATACTTAATTATGCTCAAAATAACTCAAAACTAAGTGTTTTCATTGCTGAAATCATAAGTGTGCATCACACACCTCATCGCACATGCTAGGGTGTGTGCCGCACATGTTATCGCACAAGCCTAGGTGTGCGTCGCACATCCTATCGCACACTTAAGGGTGTGTGCCGCATAAACTATCGCACACTTGAGGGCGTGCGTCGCACAACCTATCGCACACTTGATCTAGTAGCCATGTGCAATTGTTATGCATCGCACTCCACTTTGCAAGGCCATAACTCCTTGCTCGGGTGTCGAATTTTGGTAAAATTTGTATCGTTGGAAAGATAATTCTATTCTCTACAATTTTGTGAGTCTAAATCTGCCAAAACACCACATATACATTGAGTTATGCTCTTTCAAAGAGGACCCTTGTGAAATCGAACACTAAACTTGATGGATTTAAAAACTGTTATCTTGCATTACATTAAGTGAATCATATGATCATGCTTAACACATCGTAAGCTATCTTATCGCGAGGATAATCATTGTAAGTTATGTACTCGAATATGAATTACTGGATAGTAGGTTTCATACGTAGGAAAAAAATGGTTCACTTCCTAGCTTAGAAACATACGGGGTATTATAGTAATCTACTAGAAAAACTCAAAATCCTAGCTACTGGACTGAAGTGTGTTCCTCTGACAGATGGACCATCCGTTGTACTAGATGTGTTGAAAGAACCTAATACAACTCATCAAACTACTGGATGGTGTTCATTCAATAGAAGACCAATCTGTTGATACTGATGGGCCATTTGTTGGAAGAACACAATATACTTCCTCAATTCTTTCCCCTGGTTTGTGCTCTTTCAATAAATGACCAATCTGTTTTAACAGATAGTCCATCTGTTGGAAGAACTCACACTCTTGCTATTGCTACTGGATTCAAAATTATGTCAAACACTCAAACCAAACCAGGTATCTCCAACCCTTAACATGTTAAGAAAAAGAAAGAATAGAATGAAAATTGAATAAGAAATAAAGTCAAAGTCGGCCAAACATAGATTTTTGAATTCATTACATACAAAAATACAATAAAAAACAAAATAAATCAAAACATACATTAGGTTCCTCCTCCATTAGATTCGATATAATAAAAAAATACATATGCTAAAAAAAAAACCTAATTATTATTATTATTGTTATTATTATTATTATTATTATTATTATTGTTATTATTATTATTATTATTATTATTGTCAATTGAGCAATTGTCAAGAGGCAACGGCAGAGTCCTCCTCAGCCTTGCTATCATGGCACCCAACTCCTACCTGAGTTTATGAATCTGCCTTGCAAGTTTCTGCAAGGTGTCGCACAGAATCATGTCCCAATCTGGATCAGCCATATCTAGAACACACATGCATTAACAAAAAACATACAAAAACTAAAGAAAAGAAAAGAGTCAGAATGTAATGCAGTGTATATTACTAACTGGCAGTTTTATAAATAAAAAAAATACCTCAATGGACGAAAAAAGAATCTGCTCTTTGAAGAGAAGTGGTTGAAGATATAATGATATATTTATGAAAGGCAAGATGCAAGAAATAATTAAAGCGAAATAGACTGAACAAGTAAAGAGAGACCTATTTATAGAGAATTGAATTTGAATGTGTTAGTCAAAAAGCCATGACTGTTCACCTCTTTTTTAATAATTACATCCCTTAATTAAATAGGTGACTTTTTGAATATGTAAATTAAAAAAATAGATTTAAATACAAAATGGGTGAACAGTCATGACTTTTCACCTTTTCGATAACAGTTTATTTATATTAAATAACTGTTTTCATTGAGTTCTTCTAATATATTATCCATCTGTTGCAACAGATTAGTGATTTGTTAGGTTAAATCAAACAACTAACAAGACTTATTTTGAAAAGACAAGACAATGCCATTGAAAAGACAAGACATGATAAGATAAGAGGCTTTTGACTTTTGAGTTACCCTAAAACTATTTGAGCTCATTTTATCTTAATTTTATTTTGGAAAGAAAATTGCTTCAAATAAATTCAATAGATGGGTAATCTGTTACAACAGATATTCTATATGTTTGATAATTTACAACATATTGGTAATCGGTTGCAACATATATATATATCTGTTTGATTATTTCCAATAGAGAATTGTTTGAGAATTTTCAACAGATTTGTTATCTATTGCAACAGGTTAGTTACCTATTGAAACTGTTATCAAATTATTTAGATTTCTTCCAACAGATGGGTCACCTGTTGTGACAGATGAATGATCTATTGGAATAAATCAAATTATTGGACATGTCACTTGTTGGAATAGCTATTATGATTTCATCCAACGAATAATTTATCTGTTGTAACAGGTGGTTAATCTGATGTAACAGATTGTCATATGTTCCATCAGATGAACCATTTGATGCAACAGATGGTTCATCTATTGCAAAAAAAATAAACCAATAGCAAGATTTTGTTCAATAGAACAACAACAATATCTCACCATTTAATATCAATACACCATTATTACCATGAACAACAACAACCCACAAACAACAAATCAATCCAGCAACACAATACACACAACACATACACCAAGAACCATCTGTTTTGACCAAAAACATTGTTGTTTTGTTTGTACAAACACAAACAACAAAAAACAAACTTCAAAAAATACAACAAACAACAACAAATCGAATCAACAGTTCGACAATAAGAACTACAGTAACAACAACAAATTAGAGTTTTCTTGAGTCCCCATTTTAAATTTAAGTAACAAATATTTAAATTGTTAACCAATACTAGAAGAGAAGTTGACTCAAGTTCCTCTTTTTCTTCATAATTTAAAAGCCCTAATTTCTTACTAGTGAAAGTCGAAAAGGAACGATGAAAAACTCAAAGTTGTTGTCGTCAGAGAATGTTGTCACTTCGATTGATGGTTGAGAGTCGAAAAGGAACTCGAAACTATTTGTTGCTGGAGATTGAAGGGAGAAATTTGTGGAACTATTGATTGAAAAAAGTTTGAGAGATACTGTCGGAGAGATGGGGGAAACAGAGATAGTTGATTTGGAGAGGACAGAGGTGTGGATTGATTTGTATTTTTAAAAAAATTAGAAAGTTTTGAAAATATTAATCAAGTCCACAATTAACTTAATCAAGTTTCTTAATTGTGTTTGATCCTTTAAGTTGATCAATGTCACCAGTACCACATTCAAGACTTAAAAGACACATTTCCTTCTATTTTTTTTGAGTAACATATATATAAAATATCTATTGTTACTAAAATAGAATTTGTGGATTGAATATATTCAAAATAATATATCAATTGTTCCTAAAATTTGAATAGCTTAATGAAATCCTTTGGTTTGAAATGAAATGTGTGAGTTTAACTAACACCAAATCTGAACAGCTTATTGAAAACCTTATCGTTTGAAGTGAAATATGCGAGTTTAACAGAAGGGTTTCGCCAAACAATTAATATAGATCATAAAAATACATTTGTTAGTTGTTCTACTATTTTGCTTTTTCTTTTGTCCTTTCCTTTTTTGCTCAATGGTGTTTTGTAAACAATCTCTTTGTCTTATAAATGTAGGAGTAAGATTTGCATACACATATTCTCCTACTTATAAAATCTCACCGGATATGTTATTGTTGTTGTTTAGTCCTTTATCTTTAATGGCTGGCAGATGCTTGTTCTTCTTCAATGTATGTACGTAAAACGCAATTAAAGTTTGTGATAGAAGGATAAGAACCCTTCATCTTTAACTAGGGTGGTAGAGTTTGAGTTTGGAATTAAAGAAAAAAATATTCATAAAAAAATGCTAATCTCAAATGAATCTTACACGGTGGGACTTCGAATTATTAGTCGGCTCCTCAAAATGAATATTGAATGCCCAATGGAAACCAAAAAAAAACAAGAAAAAACCCTTTGATTTGGACTAGAAATGCATAATATCCAAATCTTTGTGGTTGTGAAATTTTCATGTCTTTTCAAATTGTAAATTTGAATGTACATGAAGACCAAGTCATATCAATCAATGTAAAGTGAAAAATTGTGTGTGCCACCGGTGATGGGGATTGAAATTCCAAGTGCCCCATACTAAAAATCTACTTTAACATTTAATGGCACTCAGTGGCTACCACATGATATCTTAGTTAAAAGAAATCTCGATAATTATCAGTTGTCCATTTCTCGCAGTATATGGTTCAAATACAACTAATTAGATAGTTCTCTAGTACTGTAGTAAAACTATTTATGAATGATCTTAGAACTTAAGTAATTTATAATTATGAGCGACTTGTAGTACTTTAGGCGTAATTATTAATTAATTAATTACTACTTGAACCTCTTCTTATTCTCTTGAGATTTATTTTTTGTTATTATAGTGTTTGAATTTGAAGAGTACATGATCATGATAGTGTCTTGACACCGCGACAGCTAAACAACACTATCTATAGCAAGAAATCCAATTTTTTGAAAGAATTCAATAGTAAATATATTGAGATTAATTGTAAGTTTGTTATAAATATAATCTTTTAAATTCTCTGCCCTCTTTGTATCAGTATAATTAGTTGATATTTTCATATAAACTTTTACGTAGAAACAAGCACCGTAAGGCAAATAAGAAAAATAAGTGATATTTTGTTCTGTAGCTTGCTACTTGCTAGTACATCTTTTCTTGTACATTGACCAATTAGCTTAGTCAGTTAAGAGTGAGTTAGTTGGTTGTGGTGATTTTCTTAGTGAGTACACGTGCATTTATACAGTGGTGTTGAAGGTATGTAAGCTGATGCATGTATAACATTGACACTTATATTGCGTGTGACGTGTGTGTGTTTCCTATTCTTTTTTTCTATTAATTAACTCCGTGTGTGCAAAAGTTAGACCTGCCGACAGGTTTATACGATGAGCAAATTCATAAACACCATACGTTGCTTAAATCAACATCACGTGACATGGGCGGATCTAGCCTGTGTGGCGCCAAACTTGATATTTTGGTTTTATCGTTACAAATAATATTTTTTGAAAAATTTTGATATGGATTCACGTAAATTTAATTAGCATTTGTTACAACTTAATATTTATATTACAAACTTATAGGAAAATTAATTTATAAATTTTATTGTTATTATATATTAATTTGAGATTATTCATAAATTTTAAATATTGGATTCGGTTGCTAATCAATTTATGTGTTTGATTGTGGTTTCATAGATTAGTGCTTTACATTTGTCTCCAATAATCATTGGACACATATAACTGTTTCTTTTAGTTTGAGACTGCAAATACATAGAAAAAGATTTTAAAGATGAATTATTGAACGCTTTAAATGGACTTTTTCGTAATGGTGATCTTGAAGATTGCGACCTAAATCGAGTATATATGAATGACAGTATTGTTGGTTGTACACCTCTCTATCAACGCGGAAGAGTGGATAATCAATTAGGGTGGCTAAAAAATAAGGCTAGTGACACGTTTATTTTAGGCCTCAAAATAATTTGTAAAAGAAACATACATAATTGAAATAAGAAAAAACTATTACTTTTTATTAAAAAAATATTTTAAAACTTTTAATTAATCAACTCAAATCTTCATATTAATAAATGAAGTTTTTACAACAATATTCAAGTTCATATGTTGTAAATAAATGACTAACATCTTGTTAGCTAGAACTAATCTTTATTTTTATAAATAATTAATAATACTATATGAAGGCGCTAAAAAAATGCTAATTACAGAATCTGGATATGTACATATATATACCTTTTATTAATATTTGACTTTTGATTATTAATTTTATTGAAACGTGTTATGTCCGCAATCGAATAAGGGTGAAAATGAATTGGGAAATTATGTTTCACAATTGGGGATGATAAGAAGATAAAGAATGGTGTTAATTAAGACACGTGGCAAGTGTATCAGGCAACAAGTAGAGAGGGACCAATAGATATTTTAAATAAACAATGGAGATTAGAATAAATCAACAACGAGGATTAAGTCATAGTGAAGTACAAGTCAGCGTCAGTTAGGCGCCAACTCAACTTTCGTCAGCCCATGTCTGTAAATAGCCTAACCAAATTTGCAAAAGACAGTTATTAAATTACTAGTGATCTTCTTCTTAAATTTCTTTTAGAACTTTCTTCTTCTTCCTTCTTCTCTTATCCTAAGTTTATTACAGATATCAATGGTGAAATTATAGAGTTGTATCTATGGAGATGTGGAGTAGATAACTCGATTGTTACCCAGTTGTAATCGCTGGCATCTATTAATAAAAATTTCCTTTCAATTTTGAATTAACGATTTCTAATTTTTCGTGTCAAGGGTGTTACAAGTGGTATCGCAACTCGGTCCTGGATAAATTACGTAACAATGGAAGAAACAAGGTTGAAAACTATAGAGGAAAGTATAAAAGTAAATTAAAAACTCAGTTGTTGAATCACATTGCAGAAATCAGGTTATTGGTGAAGAAAAAAGATGGAACTTAGAGGTTTTGTGTAGACTATAAGGAGTTGAACAAGCTCACAGTGAAGGATAAATTTCCTATTTTCTTGATTGATGATTTATTGGATGAGCTACATGGTGTTTTTTTTCCTTTCTAAAATTGACCTAAGATCATGGTATCATCAAATTAGGACGCATGAGCCTAACATTCCTAAAACAGTCTTTAGGACTCATCTTGAAACATCCTGGGTTTTGACCCTTAAAAATTTCCTGATATTTTCGTTCTTCAGACCCAATACGACTCATGGGTACGAGTCGTATAGTCCTGCCGTATGTTGATCAGTGTTAGTTAGTGTGATGCTTTTGTACAATTAAATAGTTACGACTTAGGGGCATGCATTGTAGGGCTTGGTACGAGTTGTATAAGGGACTCGTGTAGTGGGCAGTGTTTGATCCTCTTGGTATTTCATTCTGCCAGGGATACGGGTCATGGGTACGGATCGTATACTGTGGTCACAATTTGGTAGTTGATTTGTATACTGGACAGTGTATGATCCAAAGGGGTGAGACTTGGATATGAGTGATGGGGACCAATCGTATAGGAGGATACAACTCGTAAGGGTCAGTCGTATCCCTGTGACAAGATTTTGTGCAACTTAAGTGGGGGTATTCTGGACATTTTTTTACTTACTCTAATTAGCACCCACGACTTTTAATATACTTAGGAGGTTATTTACCCCCATTATTGTATTCATTAAACCTTAGAAACTAATCCAAAATAGTCCATAATTCTCTTAAAAACTTTTAGGGCAAGAGAGCTAGGGTTTCAATTGAAGGATTGTTTTTGGGCTTGTGTTGGTGATTTCTTTCCATCAGCTTTTCGGTACAAGGAATGCTTCTCTTCCCTCATTGTAATTTCAACTAAAGGCATGGTTATATGTTTGATTTCATGGTTTTACTATTTCATGATTATTGTTTTCACCTATTATTTGGTGGTTTTGATATTAAATGCTTGGTTAAGGTTTTCTATGATTTTAATTATGCTTTTATATGCATTAATGGTGGTTTTGGACAATTGAATTGCATGGTAATGGTTTAATGATCTTTGGAATTAGTTTTGGTTATATTATGCCCCTATGGTGTTTCTTAAAATGCTTATAAAGGTATATTTATTGCATTGACTTGTTTTAATGGAACTCTTGTTTGTTTTCAGCTTATGTAATAAAGCTTTAAATGGTTTGAAAAGGCCAAAGGCTAAATGGTTAAGCTTGTGGGGAACATGGAAGTCTCCCATATGGTTTAATAGGGTATATGGAAGGGCACTTCATAGTCCCCTTAACCTTAATGGTTTTGGCTATGGATATTGCTTTCAAGTAATGGGGTTCTATGACGATACCACTAATATTGGCCTTGGTTAAACAAAATGGTAAATGATTTGATTATTTGGAAACGGTTTTAATTGAGCATTAATGGTGCGGTGTGTAGCAAGGCCATGGAAGGTGGTGGTCCTAGGGAAACCAAAACTGAAAACTCATATTTGCCGATATGAGGGGTCTTAATAACCATATGTGTGTGTCATATTTTATATTGGGGGATGTACTAGTCATCCCATGAGATATTTCTCTGGTCGTGCTGCTACAAGCATTGGTGCCCTAGGTGTCACGACTCGAGACTACCCCCTAGTCGTAACGCTGTGGTTCGAACCACAAGTGATCCCAAGCTAACCCATGAACTGACATACTGTTAACCAGCTGATCTAAAATATTTTAAATAACTAGTTCTGCTGTGCGGAAATATAATCATAACAAAATTTGGGAAAATATAATGCTAATAAAACTTACAATCTGATAAAGCTGAAGAGAGAACTGAAATTACATGACTGACTCTGACTGATATCTATGAAGCCTCTACTATGCTAACTATAGATAGATGGGACATGAGTCCAGCTTCCACTAATCAATACATATAAGTAATAAATTAAAGTACATGAACAACATCTGACTGAAGTCCTTGAAATAGGAGAACTCATCACCTGCTGGCTGGAAACTTCAACTGTCTGGTCATGATGTGTAGACAACAACTGGTACCTACATTATGAAATAATGTATCCACACAGACGTATATATGGATCAGTACTTCTGGAATGTACTGAATAAGCAGGGGTGAATGCAATAAGTAAAACTGATTTTATATGAAATCTTAAAGCACGCATGCTAAGTGTAAGTAGACTCACCAAGAGACTAAAATAGACTAAAAACTGAAATATCTTAAAAACATTAGTAACAGACGTGATTTGATATGCTAGTGAATCACTACACTTAGTTTTTAAAACTTTACTTTTATAATATAAGTAGAACTGAAGCTGGAAGATGGTAAAACATAGGTATTGTATGACTATTGGGTTTGAAACAATGGGATGGAAACCGACATAACTCTAGGATCGGAATACACAAATATATTGAGCATGAGAGCCTGAAAACTGTGGTATTTGAGAATGCAAGACTAAGCATATTCATATTTTTGAAATAATCTGTAAACTAAAGTACTGACATTTGATAACTTAATAACTGATAAATTGTATGCAATGGTCAATGCAAACTTGAACTAAATTCTTTATTAAATACTGAATTGAGACTGTGGGACGTATCATCTAACCGACATGCCCCATTCTAAGCTAATTGGGGTCCAACCTGTGACCCTAGTTGGAAAGGTGTCAATATCGTGCCACGGGTACTAACAATAGTTGTGTGGATCCACTAACTAATGACTAAAGAACCAGGGTGTCAAGCCTAAACTGACAGGTGACCTATGGTCGGAGTCAAGGCTAATCTGATGGGTCACCCCTGGGAGGTAGTCAATCCTAAATTGACCGGTGACTCCTCATCCCAAGTTGGCTACATAGTTATGGAATGCAGGGATTGCTACTAATAACACTACCTAATTGACGGAGATGCCACCGTCCTGCATTCGCTCGATGCTAAATCCTACTCCCAACTGAACTGACACTGATTACTGGACTAACAGAGCTTAACTGAGCCAAAAACTGAACATGATACTAATTGAATGACAAGACTCATGGTTTATCTGAAATCATTCTGAAGATTCTGAAAACTATATAAACAGCTAAGTAGCAGGTGTTCATAACCCTCCAGGACTCAATGGAATAATAATAGGAACACATGAAAGCTATAAAACCATAATAGGGTATCATTTTTCAAAATTCAATTATTTAGATAGTTAGGATTTATATAGACTGTTAATGCTCATCATGAATATATATAAATATCTGAGTATACCGATAAGTTTCATGGATTAACTGTCCGAATACTTGAAAAGCTAAATTTATGTAAATCACATAGGTATCGGGTATTCATAATCCACCAGCACTGAATAACTATAAGGCATGATATCAACACTTACAACTGTAGTATGAGAATTATGGTTCAAAGATCCAAAACATGAACAATCCACCAAACATGTGAGAATCATAAGCTTGAACATGAGAATGCTTAAAACATGAGGAAATAGCATGATTAAATGACTAAAATCATAAATTGGGGACGTAACATGGAATTCACTTGAAATAGGACTTAGGTAATTCAAATTCATAGCATGTGCAAATCAAATCTTGCATTGAATCATCCATGGGCTGAAATCGCATTTAAATTACCATGAAAACATGAAATTCAATCTTTCTTGAATATACAAAATACCATAATCAAAGAAGATTCATTCTTTAATTGAAAGAAAAGGATTTTGGGCTCCATGGGTGAAAGAGGACCCATGGATGAACTCCCACATACCTTAAACTTCTTAACTTGGGGAAAGAAACACCATTCTTGAATCTTTCTTTAAGTTTTTTGAAATTGGGAACTGGAGATATTAGTTATATTGAAAGGGATGTAGTTAAATTTTAAGAACTTAGAAGAGGATTAGGCTTTCCTTGAGAGGAGATTGGAGAATATAGGCAAATAATGCCCTTACTGAAGCTTTAAGTTGTGGATTTATGAATCGGGTTGAGGTGCGAAAAAACCCAATTTCCCCTTAATCATTTAAACCAAAAATTCATAATTGGAATGCAGATTGAAGGCTCATCACGATGCGGTCTTATCGCGATAGTGTGCTGGTTCTGACAAAAATGATCAGAACTTTTTGGCCGGGTATCGAATTAAAGCGAAATTGGTATCGCTGGAAAGGTAATTCAATTATCTACAATTTGGTAGGTCTTGAGATGAAAAATTTCATGTATACCAAAAGTTATACATGTTCAAAATTGATCTTTGTAGAACCGAATACTAACTTTGGACGAATCAAAGGCTCTTAGCTCAACTTGTTTAAGTGATTTCTATGAACATTCCTCATCTCATAAGCACTTCATAAACTAGAATAAAGATCATGACACATGCATTCAATTATGAATCAAGATTTGGACGAAAATACCTTCTCTGCAATGTGATAAAGGCCTTACTGCCATGACCACCACAACGCGCAGTAAGGTTTTGGAATCAAAATCCAAACACGACCCAGTCCTCATCCATAAAATCCAAAACTTTTTTGATATATGGTTCTTACACCCCTGAACATGTAATTACTCAAAAACTTATATCTCAGGGTCAGGAAGGCCAGTTTTAAAATCCTCGAAGTTAAGAGGCCAAAAGTAAGACTAAGTCCCTAATACTTAGTGAAATTTTCAGGTTTTAAGCCTCTTACGCATGCACTATGAGCTGAACAGAACTAAGAAAAGTACGAGGTGTTACAATATCTCCATTTTAGGAACATTTGTCCTCGAATGAAACTGATTAAGTTGAGAATACTAAAGAAGCTGAGATCATATACTGAACATGCATGACTTGGAATATGATTGCGTATCTGAGTCTGAACATGATACATAAAGTAAATATCATAAAATGAAATGATCTCTTAAATACATGCAATGGAATGTGAATGGTTATAAGGCTAAGGTAGAAATAAGTGTGTCAACTTATAAGTAACCATTTCTTTAGGATGGATCTAATTTTGTAAAGAAAAGATAAGAGGTTTAGAACATAAAAAATCGGGGTATTACAACATCTTCCCTAGGATCGTTCGTCCCCCAAATAATACTGACTTGGCTAAAATACTAAGAAAAAGACTGAGATAATGCATGGGACACTTACGAACTGAATCATGACTAAATATCTAGAATCTAAAACTGATGCATAAACTGAACTCAATTCACAATTTTTATGGATGCGAACAAACTATCTCTTGGAATGGCCATATTCATAAAACTTAGTAAGACTAGATCAGAGGATGGAAAACCATAGGAGCTTGTCTGTCTAACTACTAAACCAAACTTCTAGCTAAACGAACTTAATTATATTGAAATCTTATACTCAACTATACATTCCACTTCAAAACTACAGTTCACTTAAGGCTACTTAAAATAATAACATGGGCACTGATAACTCTATATACTAAAGTCTGAGCTGAACTAAATTCTCTTACTATGTTCAAGTCTACTCAAATCTACCAAGTGCATACATAACATTGTAATACTAGTTTACATTATGAAAAAGAAGAAGCACTTACTCTCTCTCATCTAAACAATTGTCCATCATCACTATCTTGATCTAAGAAGTGGTCACTAAAAGGTTAGAACATGAGGACCTAAAGCATGAAAGGATAACTTTGACACATAACTGAGGCTTGAGGAATAGAGTATCAACATTATGGATTCATCAAAGAGATCTAAACTGAGGATATACATGACATGCTTTAGATTTCGCTAATCATTAGGAATGTAACATGAGTAGTTAGAATTGAACATACTGTAAAGCGGGAGTACATGAATTATGAGATGTATGACCTGAGTTTGGAGTTTATAAATTTTATGGAATATGATTTGTACTTCTAAATAAATTGGAACTCCTTATACTAGGAGCTGAGAGAGTACGTGATTCTCTATTATGTACATGAACATGAACTATGATCATGGAATTGACATGTAAGGCAAGAGTAGATATTGTGTTTACTGAGAAACTTTGAATTGAAATGAGAATGGGTCGGGCATCTTTCTCCCCTACTGAAGTTCTACAATACTCTGGTATCACTACTAAAATCTGAAGGCCTGACTTGGTTACTTGTTCTATTATCTCCCCCTTAGGTTTAAGCTATCCTTCTAAGTCTGTGAACCACTTAATAAACTCTAGATGAGCTGTAACCACTTTACTCTAGAGTCTGGGGTATAATAATACACATAAATGATAAACTCACCCTAAAAGACTACACCTAAAAATGTCAAACCAGCTGTTAATAATTCCTTTTGAGATAGAACTCTTATATTTCTATAGCCCCAATAATGATCATATAATAACTTAAACACTTACTAACTTAAAATCCTTAGAAGTATTACCATACCATGAGTTCACACTATCTAGAGCTTCAACTCTTCTTTCTATTAGCTCAATCTCTAGCGATCCAAAATTAGATTCTAACACTTAACGTGGATATCCCCAAACCTTTATGTAACACCCTGAATCTGGTACCTGTAATGCTACATGGTGCTCATGACCTCAAAGGACCATAAGATAACCCATGACTAATATATGTACCTGAACACTATATAATATACTGTGTAAATACAAAAATAAAGGCTATAAGGCTGTAAGGTTCAAAACTGAGACACAATATCTAAAAAAATATAACATCTATGTGGGGTATAAAATACCCAAAACAAACTAATAAACTAACTGAACATGATAGTCTGAAAAGCCTCTAATTGTCTGAATAAGGAGTTGGTGGGATATGTCCCCAACTAACTCCAACTACTAAAATAAACTAAGCACTGAAATGATAAGATAATGCTCATGTCCTCAAAGTATGAGGACTCACTACTGACTCTGACTACTGAGTACTGGAATGCTACTAATGCTCTGGAGCTCGTGCTTCTAAACATATGGTATAAAACACCATAGTGAAAATGGATCAGTACGATTGAATATACTGGTATGCATGTGAGGTAGGCTTAATGCAAAGGGATCACATGCATGAACTATACTAACTGACCGAACAACATGAACGTGAGAGTAGATACATAAATACATAATAACTATAACTAAGTTCGTGATAACATGATTACTGAATCTGAGTACTGATAATATAAGTTACTGATAACCAAATAACTGAAATAACTAATACTGAGTGACTGTACCTAACAGTCTAGTTTCTAATAGAACTAGCTGAGTTTTATTCTGTTCTGACTTGACTGCATCTGATAGTCTTAAATTCTATAGAACTATCTGAGTTCTATTACTGAGACTGAATAACTGTATCTGACAGTCCTGATATATTACTGAAACTGAGGAAAATAGTCATCTAACCGACATACCCCAAATAATATAATATAGTTGTGTTGGGGTCCAATCTGTAACCCCAATTGGAAGGGTGTTAATACCGTGCCACTGGTAATGACAAGCTGTGGGTAACCCTCATTTGATAGTGTCCCAAAAGAGAATGGTGGGACCCTCATCTGACAGTGTTTATCCACCCCACCAACCCTCATTTGATAGTGTTGATGTCTCAACTTAAGCTGATTACATAGTTTTGGAACACAAGGATAACTTCTAAGAATCACACCCTAATCTGACAGTGTGTTTTACCATCCTTGGGTTCACTCAGCACTAATTCCTACTCCCATCTGAATAGACACTGAACATGGATTAGTGAACTAAACTGGACTGAATTAACTGAGTTCCGTTGACTAACGGAATAGTACAGAGATAATATTACTGAGCTTTACTGAGTCACATGACTGACTGAGTTCAATGGATCATGGATTGACTGAGGATATCATGAAAACATGACACTAACTCTAGGCACACAACTATATTTTTTGGGTACAAGTACCCCCAGGACTCGATGGGAAGAAACTGAAAAAGCATGACTTTCTTGAATACATGACCAACATCACAATCCATAATACAATAGGTTGGAGATTTCATGAAGTACAAGTTCTAAAGAACCACAATGACTACACATATATCCATACTTCATTGACTAAGACATTTCATCAAAGACTTGATGTGTATAAACTTGTACAAGAATGGAGATTTCATATTATTATACTAGTATGGCACTTTTCCTTCACATAGGCACTTAGTCAAACACATGGGGAGCATGCTTTGGTTATACCATCATCAACATATCTAATAATCATGGATACATAAATCAACTTGTAAATTGAAGGGGGTTTATCATGATTATTAAGCAAATCTTCATATACTAGAGTCAATCATTGGAATATGTAATTTAAAATATGAATCAAAACCCCACAACATCATGAACATAAATTTTAATTCTATTTAAATCATGAACGTTCATAAGTACACAAATCTTGTATTTTGGAAAGAGATTATTGAGCTTCATGGGTGAAAGGGACCAATAAATCAACACATGACATACCTTGATACTTGATTTGGGAAGATTGATGGAAGAATCCTTGAGATTTGGATCTTGAATTAGAAATTCCTCTTCTTGTTATTGAGAGAATTTAAGAGAAAAGAATGTATTTTGGTGAAATGGAGGCCGAATTCAGTGTTTATGGAGCTTTGAGGTGAAGGGAAAATATCAAAATACCCCTCTAAAACCGTTTGAAAAATGCTGAATTCTACGGCTGACGACATTAGGCTGATGTCGTTACATATGTGATAAGCTGTCAGCTAATGTCATCACTTGATGCTGGAATTTATGACTTTCTGCCTAAGCCTGACAACATTAGCTGATAAGTCGTCAGATATGTGATAAGCCGTCAGCTAAAGTCGTCACTTAGTTGCCAGTCTAACACACTGGAGTAAAATGGGTATAACATTTTGCTCTAATATCGGATTTGGGAGATAATTCAATTATCTATCTGTTGATGGGTTGTGAGCTCAAAAATTTATAGTATAACAAGAGATATACTCATTTTAAATTGACTATACCAATATTATTTCCAAGAATTCAATCGGTAAGGAATGTTTTGATTTGCCCAATAGCTAGGTTGTATTTGAGACCTTAATTGACATCAAAATTGATCATGGAACTACTAAATAATCATGATGTAATATGCATAATATTGAAGGTAGACACATTTATAAGTACACAAATCTTGTATTTTGAAAAGAGAATCTTAAGCTTCATGGGTGAAAGGGACCCATGAATCAACACATGACATACCTTGATACTTGATTTGGGAAGATTGATGGAAGAATCCTTGAGATTTGAATCTTGAATTGAAAACCCCTATTCTTGTTCTTGAGAGAATTTGAGAGAAAAGAATGTATTTTGGTGAAATGGAGGATGAATTCAGTGTTTATGGAGCTTTGGGGCGAAGGGAAAATACCAAAATATCCCTCCAAAACCATTTGAAAAATGTTGAATTCTACGGCTGATGACATTGGGCTGATGTCATCACATATGTTATAAGCCGTCAGCTCATGTCGTCACTTGATGCTGGAATTTATGACTTTTTGCCTAAAGGTGACGACATTAGCTGATATGTCGTCAGATATGTGATAAGCCATCAGCTAATGTCGTCACTTAGTTGTCAGGCTAACATCCTGGAGTAAAATGGGTATAACTTTTTGCTCCGATAATGGATTTGGGTGAAATTGGTATCTTTGGAAAGATAATTCAATTATCTATCTGTTGGTGGTCCATGAACTCAAAAATTCATAGTATAATGAGGGATATGCTCATTTGAATTTTACTATACCAATATCCTTCCCAAGAATTCAATCAGTAAGGAATGTTTTGATTCGCCTAATAGCTAAGACGTATTTGAGACCTTAATTGACATCAAACTTGATCATGGAACTACCAAATAACCATGATGTACTATGCATAATTTGAAATATGGCACTAATATTGATTTGCATTTTTTGGGGTATTACACTTTAATGAACCATACTAACTTCCATATTAGTCTACTAATATCACATCATCATACTTAATTTTAAATCAACATCTTAAATTATTGTATACTCTATTTCAAGCCTACTATCCCATCTTCTATACAACTAGCCCCATGGATATCCAATCTACTAAATTCAGATAAACACTATCCCTACTTTACTACTGCTAAACTTTTGGGTTTATCCTTCTAATTCTAGGTCATATGTTATAGTAGGATTTTGAGAAGGGATCTAAAAGCACATCTGACTTTGGCTCAAAGCATGATTTTCACGAAGATGAATAAAATATTTTAAAATTTTAAAGATAACATATGGTACTGATGGGATCCTTTTAATCCAACATATAACCCCATAACTGTCTGTGGGAATTGTCTGAGAAAACTCTGTCTGTAAGGATTAAAGCTGGGCTATTTCTGTTGCCTAAAGAGTAAGGTAGAATTGGTACGAATGGAGCAAGATGAGGATCTGTATAAATTTCTAACAGAGAACTTCTACTGCACGATCTAAGATATGAAAGAAAGGAAATATTTCCTAAGTTCCCTCTAGCCTCTCAAAGAAAAAGTACAGATGTCTATATACCATCCCATAAGACTCTACTAGACACGGCTTCATAGACACCCTAGGACACTTAAACTCTATTCTCTTATACCAAATTTTTCATAACCCGAGACTACCCCCTAGTCTTAACACGGTGCTTGGAACCACAAGTGATTCCAAGCTAACATATGAACTATCATACTGTTAAGTAACTGATTTAAAATATATTAAATAACTGGTTTTGTTGTCTGGAAATATAATCATGACAAAATCTGGGAAAATATATTACTAATACAACTTACAATATGATAAAGTTGAAGAGAGAACTAAAATTACATGACTGACTTTGACTGACATTTATAAAGCCTATACTATACTGACTATAGATAGGTAGGACATACCTTCAACTACCAATAATTAATACATATAAGTAAAAAAGTAAAGTACATGAACAACATCTGTCTGAAGTCTACAAAATAGGAGAACTCATCACCTACTGGCTGGAAACTGCAACTGTCTAGTTATGATGTGTAGACTATAACTGGTACCTACATGATGAAACAATGTATCTGCATAGACGTATATATAGATCAATACTTCAAAAATGTACTGAGTAAGCGGGGGTGAATACAATAAGTAAAACTGATTTTATATGAAATTTTAAAGCATGCATGCTAAGTTTAAGTAGACTCACCAAGAGACTAAAATAGACTAAAAGCTAAAATATCTTAAAATATCTTAATATAAGAAGAACTGAAGCTGGAAGACAGTAAAACATGGGTACTGAATGAATACTGGGTCTAGAACTATAGGGTAGAAATCGATATAACTCAAGGATCAGAATGTACAATGTGCATGAAAACTATGGTATCTAAGAATACAAGACTAAGCATATACATATTTTTGAAATAATCTGTAAACAGAAATACTGAAATCTGATAATTGAATAATTGATAAACTATATGCTATGGTCAATGAAAACTTGGACTAAATTCTGTACTGAATACTGAACAGAGACTGTAGGAGGTATCATCTAACTGACATACCTCATTCTAAGCTAATTGGGGTCTAACCTGTGACCTCTTGTTGGAAAGGTGTCAGTACCATACCACCGGTACTAACAATAGTTGCGTAGATCCACTAACTGATGCCTGAAAAACTAGGGTGTCAAGCCTAAACTGATGGGAAACCCTTGGACGGAGTTAAGCCTAATCTTATGGGTGACCCCTGGGAGGTAGTCAAGCCTAAACTGATGAGTGTCTCCTCATCCTTCACTTGCTACGTAGTTCTTGATTGTAAGGACTACTACTAACAACTATACTGAAATGATAGAGAAATCACCGTCTTGTATTCGCTCGGTGCTAAATCCTACTCCTAACTAAACTGACATTGTTTACTGTACTAACTGAGCTTAACTGAGCCAACAACTGAACATGATACAAACTGAATAACAAGACTCATGGTTTATCTGAAACCATTCTGAAGATTCTAAAACTATATAAGCAGCTAAGTAGTGGGTGTTCATAACCCTCCAATACTCAATGAAATAACAATAGGAACACATAAAAGCTATAAATCCATAATAAAAACATCATGTTTCGAAATTCAATTATTTAGACACTTTATCAAATACTTGAAATTCATATACTTAAGCATGGAAGTGAGTAAAACATATGGGAATAGCATAATTGCAATACCGAAACCATAAATTGGGATTTATATAGACTGATAATGCTCATCATGAATATGAATATCTAGGTATACTGATAAGATTCATGGATTAACTGTCCGACTACTTGAAAAGCTAAATTTATGTAAATCACATAGGTATCGGGTATTCATAATGTACCAGCACTGAATGACTATTATGCACCATATCAACATTTAAAACTGTAGTATGGGAATCATGATTCAAAGACCCAAAACATGAACAATCCCCCAAATATGTGAGAATCATAAGCTTGAACATGGGAATGCTTTAAACATGAGGAAATAGCATGATTGAACGACTAAAATCATAAATTGGGGACTTAACATGGAATTCACTTGAAATAGGACTTGGGAAATTTAAATTCATAGCATGAGGAAATCAAATCTTGCATTGAATCATACATGGACTGAAATCACATTTAAATTACCAAGAAAACATGAAATTCAGTCTTTTTTGAATATATAAAATACCATAATCATAGAAGATTCATTTTTTAACTAAAATAAAAAGATTTTTAGGCTCCATGGGTGAAACGGGACCCATGGATGAACTTCCACATACCTTAAACTTCTTAACTTGGGAAAAGAAACACCATGAAGTTTTCTTGAAGGTTCTTCAATTTGGGAACTTGAGATCTTAGTTTTCTTGAAGGGGATGTAATTGAATCTTTTAAACTTAGGAGAGGGTTAGGGTTTCTTTGAGAGGAGATAGGATAATATGGGCAAATAATACCTTAACTGAAGCTTTAATTTGTGGATTTTTGAATTGGTTTAAGGTGGGAAAATACCCAATTTCCCCTTAATCATTTAAACCAAAAGTTCATAACTGGAGTGCGGATTGAAGGCTCATCGCAACTCTGTCTTATCGTGATGGCTTACCAATTCTGATGAAAATGATCAAAAATTTTTTGCTCGGGTATCGAATTAAGGAAAAATTGATATTGTTGAAAAGCTAATTCAATTAACTACAATTTGATGGGTGTTGAGCTAAAAAATTCCTAGTATATCATAAGTTATATATGTTCAAAGTTGACCCTTGTAGAATCGAATATCAAACTTTGGATGAATCAAAGGCTCTTAGCTTATCTTTGTTCTTAGTGATTTTTATGAAAATTCCTCACCTCATAAGCACTTCAAACACTAGGATAAAGATCGTGACATATGCATTTAATTATGGATCAAGATCAGGACGAAAACACTTTCACCGCAATGTGATGAAGGCCTCACTGCTATGGACAACACGTCACGCTACTTTTACGGTGAGGTTCTAGAATTAAAAACCAAAAATGACCCAATCCTCATCTAAAAATTTTGAAACTTTCCTGACACGTGCTACTTACACCCCTGAATATGGATTAACTTAAAAACTTACATCTCGAGGTTGGGAAGGCCAACTTAAAAATCATCAAAGTTAAGAGGCCAAAAATAAGACTAAGTCCCCAACACTTTGTGAAATTTTTAGGTTCTAAGCCTCTTATGCATGCATTCTGAGCTGAACAGAAATAAGAAAAGTACGGTATGTTACAATAGGATGGTCAAGATACACAACCTAGGTAAAGGTTTTAAAGGCCTACTAAACTCGGTTCCCCTTTCCCGACACTTACATATATGTGTGGTTATTTGCATTGAATGGTTTTACTTGGTTTTGTAACTAGTATTATTTTATCCTTATCCTGAGTTTTATGCTAGCAGTCATTCATTAACCCCATCTACTGGTAGCTGTATACCCACGCTATGAAGGAACTATCCGTTTGACTCCTCCTGTATAGTGATTTACCCGGGGACAATATTTGGGCTGAGGTGGTGAGCTTTCATTCTTTTGGAAGGCATTATTTTATGTTATGGATATTGTTAGATGTTTTGACTTTTTTTGGACATTGGGTTTTTCCATAGTTGGGCCATGTCCCAACTAAATTTATTTACTCTATTAGATATAGGCTTTGTGGTACTTCTGGGAGTTGGTATGGGTGGGATCGGTATTGGTGTCATCATTGGCATTATAATAAGCTTGGAGGCTGGCATCATCGGACATGATTTCTCACTGTTCTATCATATTACATTTTGGGATTTATTATCATATTATGTTTCTTACTGTTCTATCGTATTATATTTTGGGATTAATTATCATATTATGTTTTGGTTTACTCCTTGGTTGTGGCCTAGTTTACGATCGATGGTTTGGTCGGTATGGTTGGTTGGTTGATTTGGTATGGTTGGACTCATTTGGGTCAGTCATGATTATGACTCTATACCAGAGTCTTTATGAGAGCATTTATGCTATCTTGTTATATGCTCAAAATTTAGCCCATCTAAGGCTGGATATAGGTGGTTAGTTTGGGTAATAGGGGGCAGTCCCTGGTCTTGGTCAAACTTGAGATGCCCATTACGATAAGGCCCAGGGTTGGGTCGGGTCAAGTTGGTATTAGAGATTAGGTTCATGGTCAAATGGGAAGTCCATAAAGCCATGTTGAGTAGAGTCTCTTTTAGAGGTATAAATCATGCCACACTCATAAGGAAGAGGCTGTAAGGCATTTAGGAATGTTTCACTTTCTTGGTATTCTATCTTTAAGTTTGAGTTCTCAATCCTAGAAATCTTCTCTAATCCTTGTTCGTTCATATTTTAGATCATATCTCCTAGATTTGGAACATAAAGAAATTCTTTTATCTCTTCTGCGAATAATGCTGAAGGGGTACGTCTTGAGTACATCTTTGATCTCAAAGTCCTATTCCAGACATGGTCCTATTCCTGATGGTGCTAGAGTTCCTCCTATTCCAGTTAGTTCTCTTCAGATCCCTCAGGGAAACGTGATGAACACAAAATTTTATCAGTCTATTTATGTTATTTCCCAATTGGTTGCTGCTTAGGTTGATGGGAGTGCGACTAGTGCTTTGTTTGTTGAGGCCTCAATGATTGTCCAATTTATGAAGATAGGTCCTCTAACTTTTACTGGAGTGAAGGTGATGAGGATCCACAAGGCTTCTTAAATGAGGTAGAAAAGATCTTTTGGGTGATGCAGGCTACTAATATTGAGGGGGTTAACCTTGCAACTTATCAGCTCAAGGATGTTGCTTATTAATGGTATGAGGAGTGGGATGAAGATAAGGGTGATATAGAAGAGGAGGAGTTATGGAAATCCTTTCTAATGCCTTCTTGGATTGGTTCTTTCCTCAATATTTAAGGAAAGCTAGGTTGGAGGAGTTTATGAACCTCAGATAGGGGAGGATCTCAGTAAAAGAATATGCTTTGAAGGTCTATCAACTACCAAGGTATTCTCCTAACTTAGTGGCTGATATGAGGTTGAGAATGAGGAAATTTTCTTCTGGGTTGAATAGAGATTTGATTCTGGAGGGCAAGAATGCCTTGCTAATTATAGATATAGACATATCGAGCCTGACTATTCATATGCAACAGGTCAAGGATTAGAAGAGAAGGCAGGCAAAATTTAGGGATAGGCAAGGAAAGAGAGGCAGGTTCTCTGATTAATGAGGTGCTCGATCTCAGGGCGGTAGATATGGTAACAAGTGGCAGAAAAAGTGGGAGAGTTCTGATTATTTTCTGCTATTGCTCCTTACTAGTCGGGAGATAGGAGTCATTAAGGTGGTGATAATTCTCGGGCATAGGTTGCCCAATCTCAAGCGAGCATAGGTCAATCAGTTTCTTTGTGTCTTTCTTATCGATTCTGTGGTTATCCTTATCGAAGTTATTAGAAAGAAGGAAGAGACAACTACTTCAAGTGTGTCTAAGTAGTCTATTGGCTCAGGGATTATCCGGCCAACAAGGTTTCTGTGTGGGTGAATAAGATTCCTGTGGCTTTATCTTCTGTTCTTGCACCTGGTGGTATGGTGTAACGTCCCAAAATCTGATTTCTCGAGATTCCACATAATACTCCGAACTATAAGTAGTCCTGATCTAACCCTAGCTGCCTTCTACTAAGTCTGAATCTCAAAATAGGGGATATGAATGTAAAATCATAATAAATATGAAAACTTTATGAAATATTTGAGTATGTCTGAAATAACTAATCTTATCAGTTTGATAAAGAAAATACTGAAAATCTAAATACTGTAACTAAAATCTAAAACTGAATCTAGTAGTCCGATAGGCCTCTACTGACTGAATCTAGAAAGTCACTAGGATAGGCCCTAGCTGACTCAAACTATCTAAAATGAATACTAAATCATGCACAATTAAATTGGAAATCTAAATAACTAAGTCACAGAACTATGAAGATCACCAATTGTAGAGATGTAGATGAGATGCTAAAAAAATCACTCATGTTGCTGAGATTGAGCACCTGAACCTACATTATGAGATAATGTAGCACATAGATGTATATGTGGATTAGGAATTTGGAAATGTACTAAGCATATGGGGGTGAATGTAATAAGCAAGCAATATCATCACAATTTTAAAATCATGCATGCTAAATGTAAATGACTCACATAGGCTTGAGTAATCTGAAATCTAAAGATCATAAATCATAAATAGTAAAGCATATAATACAAATCTTGTGAGTCGTAATACTTAGTTCTAAAATTTGTATTCTATTCTTATTCTTAAATCATATAGGCTAAGTGAAATATGAAAACTTATTCGGTATGGGAAGTAATTTTTCAAAAGCTTATCTATAAGGGTGGTTCTTCTAACCTACATAAACCATGTGAGCATTTATGGAGTCCAACGTTCTTGTCCCTCCAAGGAGGAATCCTCATGTTGGGGAGAGGAGTCATACTCTTGCCAGGGAGTATAACCTATTTGAGTGATCACATATCTATCATCCACGGAGAAGTAGGAACAATCTAAATCCTATGTTGGAACGTAGTTCTGGGTATAAAACCGTAGTTACGTACCCATATCGGTGCTAAATACTACTCCAGTAAATCTGTATGCTCATTCTGATGGAAATCCACTTTTAAAATAGCCTAATGGTTTATAATGAAAAATAACTATATATCTGTAAAGCTAAATCTGTAAAGTGGATTTTGTATCTATTCTGAGACCAAAAGGTCAAATCTTTATCAATAATCTGAGAGGAAATCTAGTCATAGGGTGCTTCTAGCACAATCAAATCTTGAAATAGCAATCTTTAATTAGGGCTTAGTGACCCATGCATCAAACTCATGTTAAAACATCAAAATGTTCATGCTTGATAATGTAAACATTGATAACTTAATTCAAAATCTAGAAATTTCTACAATATTTATGAAAATATGAACAAAATCATGTAATTCAACCTCTAAATCATTGGAAATCTCATAAGTTTTTAAATAACAATAATGGGTATAAACCCTAACTTTAATTTCAAGTTGATCACATAAAATTCAGTAAATTTGTAATTAAAATAAGTTTTGGGCCCAAGAATGAAAGGATTATCCTTGTTGAAAACCCCCACATATCTCAATTGATGAACTAGATGCTAAGACTTGAATCTTAGATCCCTATTAGTGCTTTTTAAGTTGAATACTTGGAGTTCTTAAGTTGGGGATCCTAAATCTTGAATTGTCTTGGAGAATTAATAGAGAATTGGGTTTCTTGGAGAAGGAGTTTTTGGTTTCTAGGGTTTTACTTTCGAAAAGAATAATGAATAATGTGCATAAAGTGCTTGGAATGTGATTAATATTTTGTTTTGGATGGATTGGGGCTGGGTAATTTACCAAAATACTCTCTTTAAACTCCGAAATGGATTGAAAAAATGTACAATTTTCTGAACTGGGTGGCCACCGGATGCGACACAATCATGGTGGTTCACTGAAAAAGGGACGAGAGGGAACTGGGCTCCATCCACGATGCGCCACCATCGCGGTGCACTTTAGTTTGCTATTTGGTCCACTGGCGCAACCCACTAGTATCACATTGGTCTACTGGATTTTGACAATTGAGAATTCAAACCTTTTCAAGATGCGCCAATATCGCGGAGGTCCACTGGAAATTGACAATTGTCATTTAAACCCTCTCCGTGATGCGCTAGTGACCGAAATGAAGGTGTTTTACAATTGGAACTTAAAATAGCCATAACTTCTTACTCGGTGATCGGATTTAGGCAAATATTATATCATTGGAAACCAAATTCAATTTTCTACACATTGGAGGGTCTAAAACTAGAAAATTCTAGATGTATGAAAAGACATTCTCTCTTGAATCCAATACTTGATGTTCTCAAAGCTAAATAGGACTAGGAAAAGTACGATGTACTACATGTGGCATCTGCTTTTATTTCTACTCTTGGTTCTAGTGTTTTTCAGAATAGGTTGTATGCTTTGGTGTCCCAATAGGAATCTGAGCTATCTCTTGATGTTATTACTGGTACATTACAAATCTTTTCTCATGGTGTGTATTATTTGCTAAATCCGGGGTTTAATCTTTCTTATGTAACTCCATATATGGCTGTCTTTTGGTTTTGATTTGGAAGTTATTTCAGATCCTTTTTCTATTTCTATCTCGATTGGTGACTCGGTTATTGCTAAGAGAGTTTATAAGGGGTGTGTGGTATCTGTGGGTGACAAGAAGACCTTGGCAGATCTGTTTGAGTTGGATATGGTAGACTTTGATGTAATTCTGGGTATGAATTGGTTGTATTCTTACTATGCATCTTTAGATTATCGAACCCGTAAGGTTATCTTTAAGTTTCAGAATAGGGAGGTAGTTCCTTAGCTCCTAAGGGGAGGTTTATTTCTTATCTTAGAGATTAGAGGTTAATCTCCAAAGGGTGTCTTTATCAATTGGTCCAGGTTAATGATTCTAACTCGAAAGGTCCTTCTTTGTCTTAGGTCCTTGTGGTTAATGAGTTTCCAGAGGGTTTTTTGGATTATTCCTAGTGTTCTTTTGGATAGGGAGATAGATTTTGACATTGATTTGCTTCTGGACACTCATCCAATATCTATTCCTCCGTATAGAATGGCTTCAATTGAGTTGAGGGAACTCAAGGAGAAACTTAAGGATCTTTTGTATAAGGTGTTTATTCATCCTAACATTTCTATGTAGGGTGCACTGATGTGTGAGCAGATGCTAACACATTTAAGGCTTTTAACTCTAAATAATTGCAAAGTCTTAAGGACCTTTTGGTCGTTTTTGATTGTTTTCTTGTGATATTGCAGTTGTAAAAAGGATGGGAGGAAAATATAGGAAAGATGAACAAAATAAGTAAAATCTGGTACAAGTGAGCTGATATAAGTCTGACGGCATTTCTTGCAAGATGTCAGAGATGTGGTAAGCTACCAGAAAAAGGTGTCAGGAATAATAGTGGAGAATATTTTCTAGATGAGAGTGACGACATACTCAATATGTCGTCACAAGTGTGGTATGCCGTCAGAATATGTCGTCAGAGTGAGGCAAAACATGGTGAAATAAGCTGAAGGTCTTACGACATTTGCTACACACCATCACAATTGTGGTAAGCCATCATAGGATATCGTCAGAGTAAGGAAGAAGAAGTCAAGATGGCATGACTTCTGACGACATATCTAAGACGCCGTCAGAAGCCTGACAACCAACACCAATATGGCATCACCTAAATCCGAGCCCAGCTGTGATTTTTTTATTTTATTTCCTTAATTAGGCTTTAGTATAAATAACAACTTTTAGGGTTTTTAAAAGAGGAAGTTTTCATTATTCAGAACAAGAATTTTGGAGGGAGAAACACGTACATTGTTCTCTTTTGCCAATTATTTTTTGTTTCTTTCTTATCAACTATTCTTGAGTTTCTAACTTGCGATTTAATTGAAGAAATTATTCATTGTTTTCCATCTATACGTAAGTTTATCATTATCATCATGAATTCAACTTGTGATTTCCTTCGTCAAATCATGAGTGGCTAATTTTATTAGCCGGGGTTATGGGAACCAAGGATAAGGGTTTGATATGATTCTAGGTGTTTAAATTCTGTGGTTTTAACTGAAATCTAGTGGTTGCAAACATTAGATTATGCCTTAGGTTTTATTTACTTCTAATGGAGAAATAGACTAGAGGACGGGAATTATCAATAGGGACTCGGAAGCTACCAACCTTCTGTTTAATGATTAATGCCGTAACTGGATTAATATACCTAAGATAACATCTGATTGGATATAGATAAATTATCTAAATTCGAGAGAATCAGATAATAAATTATCTGGAGAGGTCAAGAGATAAATCAAATAGTATCATAGTCAAGGATATTCTATTGTTCTACTCATTCCGAGTATCTCTAGCATTACCTGGTATCTGTCAATACCCAAAACCTTTGGTGATCGTAACCCTGGTTTCCCATTTATATTGATAACAACTCTAAAAATTCAAAAAGTGAAGATTGATACATTGTGAACTTTAAACCCCCTACTTTCGGAACTGATAAACTACCAATAAAGTATTTCATAAACAAATTGGCGTTCGCACCCTATTCCCTGTGGGATTCGACCCCAACCCAGTTGGATTTTATATTGACAGCGATCGCTTACACCCATTCAAGTGTAATTTGAGCGTTATAAAAAATGGCACCGTTGCTGGGGAATACGGTTGTAGACTAAAAATTGTGTGTACAAAACTTTGCTGATAGGTAATTTTCCTTAATTTACGTTTATTTGTTGTTTTTGTTTATTGTAGGTACTGTGTTGTTTATGCCAAAAATAAGAAGTTCCAGCGTACCACTGCTACCAATCAACCCGAAACCTCAACTAATTTGAAGAATGGCTGAACAACAGGAAGCAGAAAGATTAGCTGCTTTAGCCAGGGCTCAGGTGAATGTGAAAAGTTTGGGTCAACAAGCACATCACCAAAACCCTGATGATGAGGACTTGGGTGATGAGGAATTGCTGAATCCTTAAAACCCAAGGAGAGCGGAGCAAGTTTCTGCACCAGTGCAGCGAAATGTCAATAGAAATCGTCCAGCTTGAGGTAGATATGGTCAACAGCCTATGCACTATGAGGATGATGATGATGATCAAGGAATGGACGGATCTGGTGCAACGGGTGCTATCATCCCACCACCGTTGGCACCAAGTGCAAAGTTCAGCATAATAAGTACCATGATCCAACTCTAAAAACTGAAGGGGTTATTTAGAGGCTTGCCTAGTGATGATCCTAACATGTATTTGATGAACTTCATCACCATCTACAAATCCTTTGACAATTCGGGAGTGATTTAGAATGCAATTAGATTGAGGTTGTTTCCATTGTCTCTGTCTGGAGAGGCAACAATGTGGTTGAATGAGTTAGAGCCTGATTCTATAACCAACTGGAGACAGTTGAAAGATGCATTCCTAGAATAGTTCCTTCCACCCTCCAGAAAGGTATAGTTGAGGGACGAGATTAGCAACTTCAGACAACTTTTGACTGAAGCACTGCACGAGACTTAGGAAAAGTTTAAGAAGAAACTTGCACAATATCCGAACCATAATATGATGGAATTGTATTTGATGGAGACCTTGTACAGAGCTTTCAACTTTGTGACAAATCCAATAGTCGACAACGCTACTGGTGGTTCGTTCATTGACCTCTCTTTTTTGGATGCTTCCTGACTTGCTAAATAGAATGGCCAAGCAAAGTCGAGCTTGGCACACTAGGGATTCTGTAGTGGCTAGCCCTATGATTGCTGGTGGTATTACTGCAGAACAACGTAGAAGGGATGAGGAGTGAGATCAGGATATGGCCCACTTGAAGACGCAGATGGACTTGCTGGCTAAGCACTTGCTATCCGGCAAGACTGAAATGATTAAGTTTGTGGATGCTCAAGGTACCATATCTGCAGGTGCTGATGCTGAGGCCACCTATGTGAGTAATCAGGGGGGTTTCTGAAGCAATAGCCAAGGGAACCAAGGTTAGACTTTTTATGACAAGCCTGATTATAAAGATAGGGATCAGGGACATTGGAGAAACAATAATGACAGGAGTGGTTTGTATGTTCCTCCTAAAAGTCGGGATACTGCATCTACTAGTTATGGCAAGATGTCCATGGAAGACATGATGGAAAAGTTGTTGAAGGGAGTTGAAGCTACTAACTCGGGGGTAACTAATATGAAAATTGAGTTTTCTACCCTCAGTCAGTTAGTTAGCTCACACTCTGCTTCTATTAAGCAGTTGGAGCAACAAATAAGCCCACTTTCGACTACTCTAAACCAGAGAAAAGCGGGCACTTTACCTATAGATACGGTTCAAAATCCGGGGACTGATGGCTCTTGTTTGGTGATTACCACTCCATAAGAAAGAGGAATTGGTATGAAAACAAATGACAAGACCACCACCTTCATTTCCGCAGAGGTTGAAGAAGAAAAAAGATAATGAAAAATTTAGCAAGTTCATGGCAATAATGAAACAACTAACAGTGACGGTGCCATTGATGGAGGCACCTGAGCAAATGCCGAGCTATTCTAAATTTATGAAGGATCTACTAACAAAGAAGAAAAAAGTAGGCTGTGAGATGGTGGACAATCTCCACCATTGTAGTGCTGTTTTGTCACAGTCCTTAGTACAGAAAAAGCCTGATCCTGGTGCTTTCGCTATTCCGTGCAGATTAGGACCCGTGGAATTTGAGAAAGCTTTGTGTAACCTTGGCACAAGTATTAATTTGATGCCACTGGCCGTCTATAAGAGGCTTGATGTAGGGGCACCTACTCCTACAACCATTCGACTTGTGATGGCAGATAGGTCAATCAAAAGACCTGTGGGTATTCTACATGACATGCTGGTGAAAGTGTCCGATTTTATTCTCCCTGTGGATTTTGTGGTTCTAGACTATGATGTTGATTTTGAGGTGCCTATTATTCTAAGAATACCATTATTGGCCACAGGGAGAGTGATAGTTGATTTAGAGCTCAATGAGCTCAAGTTTTGAGTTGGCAAAAGTGAAGCAAAGTTTAAAATGCGCTCATCCACAGTGAATCAAAAAGAGATGAGTGTATTCGCAGTCATGGATGTATTCTATATGGATCAAAAAAAGTATCGGTATGATGTCTTGGCAAAGTCTGAGTAGCCAAGAAAATTGAGTCATGCTGCGACATTAAATCAGGCGCTGGTGGGAGGCAACCCAAAATTTTATTTTCATTCATTTTTAGATTAGTTTTTATTCTTATAGTTAGGTTTTTAATACCTGGAAGGTGAAATCAAGATTATCTACTAAAAAGGACCCTGACGACCTTTATGGTAAGACGTCACACATGTGATGGCTTACCAAAAAATGACGTCAGAGAGGTTTAGTTTGAAGAAGTATCTTCCTAACCCTGACGAGATTGCCTCACGAGTTACTACCACTCTGACTGCATTTTTCTATGTCTTCAGGTATTACGGGCCCAGATGTTAAGTTGGATCCTACCCGGCCTAGGATTAAACTCTTCACCTTCCCGGTAGTTTATTTGGTTTCCATGTTTAGTTATTTCCTTCCTTAGCTAGAATATATAATATCTTCCTTCCTTCTCAAACTTAACTAAGAAAGAAAACCTTTTCCCTAAGAGATTGGATTGAAAGCAAAGTGACTAACTTTCTTCTCTCATCCATATTCTCTCACCTCAAGCTCACACTTTATACGAACTAAGCTCCATTGTTAAGGAAGTGTAAAAGTCGATAATCAGGATGCTTGATGCTTAAAACTCTTCTTTCTTTTGGGTATGTATAACAGGAGAAGTTCAACCTTGGTTCAAAGGAGCTTAAGTGGATTAAAAAACTACAAGCTACTTTGAATCTAGGGTTTTGCTGGGTTCTAACTGAAGAAGATCTAAAGAGCAGCTCAAGAACTCAACTTAAGTTAAAATCAAGTCAAAATTGAAGTCAAAAAATCAATGAAAAAGAGAGTTGAAGGATTGTGTTCTGAGCTGACGACATTTATGGCAGGACATCACATCTATGACGGGTTTCCACAAATGTCATCATAAGTTAAAGGAAAAAAGATAAGGTTCTATTAAGGTCTAATGACATATCTGATATGTCGTCATAGGTGTGACGTGTTACCAGACAATGTTGTCAAAAGTTGAGAAATTTCAGTAGTCACTGCTTAAGGCTAACGAAGTCTATGGTAAGCCATTAGAAATACGATGACTTACCAGAGATGCCGTTAAGCCTCTGAACTAAAACTGAATTGAACCCTTTTCAGGGATTCTAAGCAACCACTGATGCATCTTGTTTATTTATATGATTTAAAACACTGAAAATTGACTCTAACTTGCTACAGGAATAAAAAGGATAGCCCAGAGAAAGAGTCCTAACACTTCAAAGAAAGTGGTGAAGCCAAAAGTAGTTCAGAAGATTATTAATGAGGACTCCGACTATGAAGATGAAGAACCGCTTCTCAGGTGAAAGAGAAAGAAACCAAGCCCAAAGGCATTTCCTCCACCTAAACCCATTCAGGTGGAGGATATTGATGATACTGAAACTACTACCCCACCTGAGAGTGAGTTCTCTGAGCAAGAGGGTTCCAAGCAACCCAAGTCTGAACAACCTGAGTCTGAGAAGGCTGAATCAGAAGAGCAGGGGTCTGAGGAGACAGAATTGGTACCACCATCCCTAGAAAAGCAAAGTGATTATGATTCTCCTATTCATAGAGTTGTAGTGAGATACAAAAACCTAGAGGTTAAATATAATATTAGATAGCTTATTTCGGAAGTTGAGAGGGTATATCTTGATGGTCTGTGTAGAACTCAGCAGAGACCTGTTTGGAAACCTATCTTTGAAGAAAAACAAATCGTTACCAAAGGGTTGATCAAGTACCCAGAGGTGATGAAAAAGTTCCAAGATTATGGCCTAGAGTAGATTACCAGAATAGGAGATTTCTATAGTCTAGCAGTAGAACGGGAGTTTTATGAAAACTACCAAGCGGACCTAGAAAACAGATGCAAGGAAGGTGAAAGAATATCAAACATGCCATTACTGGAGAAAATTACAGTGAGGGGAGTAATGGAGAGTATCTCGGACACAACAATTAACCGGTTTCTTTCTGGGCCGAACTTCAATATTCAAGATACCTCACCCATACTCTCTGCCTGTTTGAAAGATAAGGCAAATCAGCGCAGATGGTTGGCTACTCACATAGCGGAGGGAGAGCCTATTTGTTAACCAACCCAAATAAAAGGATCTATAAAGATTCTCTGACACCTGAGGAGAAGTTCTGGTGGGGCGTAGAGCACACACACTTGATCCCTATAGAAAATGATAATTTACTGAGAGATGAAAGGGCCATACTAATTGCTAGTCTAGTGACTGGGATGTCCCTGAACTTTGGTGAAATTATTGCTGAGGAGATAAAGATTCGGGTGTCTAGGCCTGACAATGCATATCCATTCCCGTGTCTGATCACTAAGCGATGTGGAGCAGCAAATGTGCCCAAGATTGTAGGTTTGGATGAGGATGTCGCTGCTAGAAAGACTCATAACCCAATCAAAAGTGAGGAAAATCTACCTGTATTGAGGATTGAGAGGGGAGCAGATATAGCAGTTGAGCCTCCTATTGCAGATTCTAGTTCAGTGCCTACTGTGGAGACATAACCTCCTGAGGCAGCAGCAGTACCACCACCTTTAGCACAGGAAGGTTCAGTGCCTGTAATTGACTCAACTCTATCAGCTTCTACAACACCAACAGGACTTTCTTTCAACTTTCCAAACTATAGAAAAATTGCTAGATAAACTCAATGGTGCGAGGCTCAGTTGAAATAGTTTTCTAAGCAGTTTACAACTGCAGTAGATAAGAGAATAAGGGCTGCACTTGACCCTTATGAGTCCTTGCTGCTAGGTTTTCTAACTTAGAGAATCGGTTTGATGTGCAAGAAAGACAAATGTCAAGTATAGAGCTTAAATAATTTAGATCTGAGTTTAAGCAGATGAAGATGGAGTTTGGAGTAATTAGACAGCTCCAGTGCATTACAGTAAAAGAAGATATGACTGAGGAGCCCGAAGGTGAATTAGAGTGACTTGATCTTACTGAGGAGCCTATGCAGAAGAAGAAAAACAAAGAAAAGAAATATGAAAAGAGAAAAGAAAAGAGAAAGAGAAAAGGAGATGATGAGAATGAGGGCAAAGCTGAGAAAAAGGCAAAGAATAAGAAGAAGGCTCAGAAAAAAGGAGCAGAAGAGACAACGCAAGTAAGTAATGAGGTAGCATCCACTAACAAAGTGAACCTAAAATGGGCAATACAAGCGTCCCTAGAGGACCACTTGAGAAGGGAGGAGGCTCTCCGAGCTAGAGCAGTAAGAGCCTCATCAGTGCACCTCCTTTAAATGCTGTAGTAGTTGAGCCAGCGCAGCAGCAGGCTCCAGATATAAGTGTCCTTACTGGAGATACTGATGTGGCAGTAAAACCCCATGATCCTCTTACTTGATCTCTACCAGGTACGTCCTAAACCTTTAGTTTTATTTTATTTTGATTTTAAGTTGAGGGTGTAGGGTAGCATGTTGTTGTAGCATATTCTATAAATAACTATGAGTAGTGCAAGTTCTATAGGTAGTCAACTATTTTTTTTTTATTTTGAACACCTCTCCGAAGGTTTGTTTTTCATGGCTGTGTGAATTGCCTCAAATTATGACTATTGAGTATGTGGTTAGGGCATTAGTTTTATGCTTAACAATCACAGCTGACTAACTACATAAACCAAATAAGTAGTAGTTAGTGAAATTCTTATATTCCAAGTGTGTGAAATCTTACTGTGTTCCCTATGGTATTACTGAATCTAGAACTTGCCCAGTTTATTTTTCCTTGGTTAAGAGATAGGGGTTAGGAAAGGATCATAGGCCGTTTTTGAATTTAAGTCACTTTTAGCCTAAATGACCTTCCCTATAATGCATTATATCCCTTGGTCCCCGTTTGAGCCTAAAATGACCATTTTATTTCTATGAAACCCATCACCTTCCCTTTTTAAATCATAATGAACCTGTTTTGGCCCTGGTCTTCCTTAGACACTGTGCACCTCAATGTAGGCAAATAGCTTAAGTTGAGGGTGGCTATCATAGGGGTGCGTGATATAAGTTGGGTATGAAGAAGGGTAGAATAGAAGAGAAAGAATCAAAGAAAAAGAATAAAAAGTTGGGTGTTGGTGAAAAAGAGCAAGAAAAGAAAATTTGTTGGGATAAAAAGAAGTGCACCCATCCTGAAAGTGTGATCAAGAAAAGAAAAAGAGAGAAAAAGAGATTAATAAGTAGACCCCAAAAGATAAGGTAGGGTCAAGGAGGCTAGTCACTCTAAATGTTGTTTAATACCATACTAGCCCCTAGCCTACGTTACAAACCTGAGAAAGTTCTATAGTGATCCTAGATTACCTGTCTAGATACTTCGGTAATGACGATAAGGGCAAGCATATGGTATTTGGCATACACTGGTTGAACTTTATTCTGAGCATGAGAGTCTTTGTAATTATCCCCATGATTATACCTTGATTGCTGATAATGAGAGAAAAGGGGAATTTTTTTGTTGTGAGGGCACACTAGTATCTTGCTAAGTTACTTGCTTGTCTGGGTAGTGTACATTACATGCATGATTGTTGGCACTTAGTGATGCCATGGGTAGAATCCTTTGTGTTACACTGTTGTTTTTCAATAAATTGCATAGTAGTTTGAGTTGGTTGACCTTGGAGGCGGTAAACTAAGTTTTGAGCGAAGAATTGATTGTTGACTACTGAATGTTCGTTGTATTCTTTAGTTGTGTTTTGGTTGCTTGAGGACAAGCAATTGTTTTAAGCTGAGGGTGTTGATGTGTTAGCAGATGCTAACACATTTGAGCTTTTAACTCTAAATAATTGTGAAGTCTTAAGAAACTTTTGGTTATTTTTTATTATTTTCTGTGATATTACAGTTGTAGCAAGGATGGGAGGAAAATATAGGAAAGATGAACAAAATAAGTAAAATCTGGTACAAGTGAGCTGATATGAGTCTAAGGGCATTTCTTGCAAGCCATTAGAGATGTGTTAAGCTACTAGAAAAAGGCTTCAGGAAGAACAGTAGAGAAAAGTTGCTGGATGAGAGTGACGACATTCTTAATATGTCATCACAAGTGTGGTAAGCTGTCAGAATATGCCATCAGAGTGAGGCAGAACATGGTGAAATAAGCTAAAGTTCTGACGACATTTGCCACACGCCGTCACAAGTGTGGTAAGCCATCATAGGACATCGTCAGAGTGAGGCAGAACAGATCAAGATGGCATGACTTCTGACGACATATCTGAGATGCCGTCAGAAGCCTGACGACCAACTCCAATATGGCATCACCTAAATCCGAACCCAGCTGTGATTTTGCTATTTTATTTCCTTAATTAGGCTTTAGTATAAATAGTAGTTTGTAGGGTTTTTAAAAGAGGAAGTTTTCATTATTCAGAACAAGAATTTTGGAGGGAGAAACACGTACATTATTCTCTTTTGCCAATTATTTTTAGTTTCTTTCTTATCAACTATTCTTGGGTTTCTAACTTGGGATTTAATTGAAGAAATTATTCGTTGTTTTCCATCTATATGTAATTTTATCATTATCATCATGAATTCAACTTGTGATATCCTTCGTCAAATCATGAGCGGCTAATTTCATTAGCTAGGGTTATGGGATCCAAGGATAAGGGTTTGATATGATGCTAGGTGTTTAACGGATTCAAAGAGTAGTAGAACATCTTGAAATTCTGTGGTTTTAACTAAAATCTAGTGGTTGCAAACATTTGATTATGCCTTAGGTTTTATTTGCTTCTAACGTAGAAATAGACTAGAGGGCGGGAATTATCAACAGAGACTCGGAAGCTACCAACCTTCTATTTTATGATTAATGTTGTAACTGGATTAACCTACCTGAGATAACATCTGATTGGATATAGATAAATTATCTAAGTTCAAGAGAATTAGATAACAAATTATCTAGTAAGGTCGAGAGATAAGTCAAATAGTATCATAGTCAAGGATATTCTGTTGTTCTACTCATTTTGAGGATCTCTACCATTACCTGGCATCTGTCAATACCCGAAACCTTTGGTGATCATAACCCTGGTTTTCTATTTATATTGATAACAACTCAAAAAATTCAGAAAGTGAAGATTGATACATTGTGAACTTTAAACCCCCAACTTTAAGAAATGATAAACTACCAGTAAAGTATTTTGTAAACAAATTGATGTTCACACCCTATTCCTTGTGGGATTCAACCCCAACCTAGTTGGGTTTTATATTGACAATGATCGCTTACACCCATTCAAGAGTGTAATTTGAGCGTTATCATGCACTGGTGTTGTTTATGTGTAAGAAGGTTGATTTCCTTCGAATGTGCATTGACTATTGGTAGTTGAATAAGTTGATGGTCAAGAACAAGTATCCTCTCCCGAGGATAGATTATTTGTTTGATAAGTTACAGGGTGCTAATTTCTTTTCTAAGATAGATTTTCAATCTAGGTACCATCATCTTAACATTAGGGAGGTGGATATCCCTTAGTTGGATTTTCGTACTCGGTGTGGGCATTTTAAGTTCTTGGTGATGTCATTTGAGTTGACCAATGCTCTGGAAGCATTTATAGACTTTATAAACAGAGTGTTTAGGCAATATTTGGATCTCTTCATCATTATGTTTATTAATGACATTTTGGTTTATTCAAAGAGTGAGGTAGATCACGCTAATCATCTCTGTGTGGTGTTGTAGACCTTAATGAAATAACAATTGTATGCCAAGTTCTGTAAGTGTGAGTTTTAGTTGAACGTTATGATGTTTTTGGGTCATATAATCTCTAGTGAAGGGATCATGGTAGATCCGCAGAAGGTTCCTGTGGTTAAGAGGTGGCCTAAGCCCATGACTCCATCTGATATCCAAAGCTTCTTGGGTTTAGCTAGGTATTATACGTGGTTTGTGGAAAGCTTTTCTTCGATAGTTGCTCTATTGACTAAGTTGACTTAGAAAAAGGTTAAGTTCTCTTGGTCGAGTGCTTGTGAAGGGAGTTTTGAGAAGTTGAAGGATAAGTTGACTTTAGCTCCAATCCTGATCTTGCTGGAGGGCAATAATGGGTTCGTGATTTATTATGATGCATCTCGGGTGGGTCTTGTGTGTTGATGCAGCATGGAAAGGTCATTGCCTATCCTTCCAGGAAATTGAAGGTGCATGAGAGGAATTATCCTACTCATGATTTGGAGTTGTTAGCCGTTATGTTTGCTTTAAAAATACGGCAGCATTATTTGTATGGTTTTCACATCGATATCTTTCTGATCACAAGAGTCTTCAGTACATGTTTACTCAGAAAGAGCTCAATCTCAGGCAGAGGAGATGACTTGAGCTTCTCAAGGATTATGATATAAGTTTTCACTATTGCGCAGGTAAGGCTAATGTGCTTGTTGATGCTCTTAGCAAGTTGTGTATGGGAATTTAAGCTCATGTAGAGAAAGGAAAGCGGGAATTGGTGAAGGATATTCACTGCTTGGTCAATCTTTGAGTTTGTCTCTTGGATTCTAAGGAAGATGGTGTGATGGTGAAAGAGGTGGTTCGGTCATCTCTTGGTGCGGAGATTAAGGGGAAACAAGTGTTGGATCCTATTTTAATGAAAATCAAAAGTGACGTTGGTGGGAAAAAAGTAGTGGTGTTTGAGATCAGTGGCGATGCTACTTTATAGTACCAAGGAAGTTTTCGTGTTCCTGATATCGACAGGTTGCAAGAAAGGATTTTGGCTGAGGCACATGTGTAATGCCCTGAGACTACACCCTAGGCGTCACACAATGCTTACAACCCTGAAGGACCATAAGCTAACTTATGACTAGTACCTGCTGTGACGGCTGAATAAAAATAATGAAGTATATGCAGAAGTAAAACTGTAAATGCCATATGGTTCATAAAACTGAATCAAAACTGAATACATTTATAGAATAACTGCTAATTGATAATTTCTAAAAACCTATAAACATTTGAAATAAAAGAGTTGATGGGACAGGCCCCAACTAACTCACAATTGCTGTCTGAAATAACTGAAATACTAAAATAAAGCAAAGAGAAAAAAAGTATCGTGTCCTCGATGGATGAGGACTCACTACTTAACTATGGCTAATAAACTAATCATGCTAAGTACAGTCAGGAGCCCCAACATCCAAACCTATGATATGAGACATCATAGTGCAAAGAGAAAGTATGCGTTAGTACTTTGAATGTACTAGTATGCTAGGTAAGGTTAGGCTAATATGCATGGGTTCATGCGCATGAGTAATAATAATAACTAAATATCATGAAGTGACTGAATAAGATTATATGTAAGGCTAGGACTATGGAAGGGAATGAACCTGTAATACCCAGCATATATCGTCTGTCTGAATTAGACTAAAACAAAAGTACTAAATTTGTGATAACTAAATAATAGATAACTGTAAGTCATGATCGTGTAGAACAGAACTGAGTTCTATACTGAATACTGGAGCTGAGACTATGAGAGTTATCATCTAACTGACATAACCCATTTATAGACTGATTTGGGGTCCAACCTGTAACCCCAGTTTGAAGGGTGCTAGCACCACACCATGGGTTACTAACAGTAGCTAGGTCAACCCTAATCTGGCAGGAAGACTTATGAGATGTATATGGTTACGTCAACTCTAGCCCGGCAGGAAGACGATTTACCCTACACTAACTAAGTAGTTCTGTAACTCAGGGATTTTTACTAAGGGTTAAACCCTATACTGGCAGGAATTCCCCCATCCCTGGGTTCGCTCGATGCTCAATCCTACTCCCAACTGAACCGACATTGATCACTAGGTTGTTCTAAGCTTGACTGAACTAACACTGATTTTGATTAAATGACCGAATGCTACTGTTCAGGATACTACAGAATCATTCTATTATGACTGAATACTAAGTAAGTAGCTAATTTTGAGTATACAATACCCCCAGGACCTGATAGCATAAATAATGGAAATCATAATTTTAAAACATTACAATTAGGATATCATGCACAATTTATTCACATAAATATTTTGTTAAAACACTTGGGGAGCATGGTTCTTGTACATGAGAAAGAATAACATAGGGATATCATGACTATAACATTCAACACACAATTCATGGGCTATGACATGATGAGGACATAAATCAGCACACATGCTAGTTTATTTACTTGAAATTCATAATCTTTTTAGTTTAAAACCCATAAAATCAACACATACATGAACACAATTCAACTCAAGAATGTAATTCATAATTTAAATTCTCAAAATGATTCTTGAACTCCAAGGGTGGAAAGAACCCAAGGATGAACACCAAACATACCTTGATTTCTAAATTTGTGAGAGTTGATGGTGAATTCTTGAGATTTGATCTTGAATCTTGAAAGCTAGGGTTTGTTCTTGAAAGATAATTAATTTCTTGAAGAGGATTTGTGAGTAATGGGGAACATAATTCCCCTTTAGGGTTTTAATTTCATGTTTTGGACTAGTTTAGGGCCTTGGAAAAAGACCCAACAGTCCCTGGGATTTAAATTATAAAAACTAGAAATCCTAATTTTCGGCACCGGTATGACACGATGCAATCGCTTGGCCACGGGAAAAAGGATAATATAATTCTGAACTTGAACCTTCGCTCGACGTGGTGCCATCGCGGTGCCCCACTAGAAAAGGAAAAACATGAAAATTCCCCTTGGCACGACACGGTGCTTATCCCGGTGATACACTGGAAAAGTACAAACGTGATTTTGTCCATCACCACGATGCGGCCTTATCGTGTTGGACTACTGTTTTTTACTAAAAGTGCCATAACTTCTTACCCGAGTACTGGATTTAGGAGAAATTAGTATCATTGGAAAGCCAATTAAATTTCCTATAGTTTGGTTGGCCTTGAACTGGAAAATTCTAAATAGAGCAAAAGATATGCTCACTTGAAATTGACTAAAGAAACATTTTCATCAAAAATTCAATCGGTAAGGATTATTTTGATTCATCTAATAGCTGGGAGTTATTTGAGGCCTTAATACACATCAAACTCATTCATAAAATTACAAAAGGACAATAAGATTCTTTTCATAATCTTGGAAAATGACTCTAGCATGGATTTGGATTTTTAGGGTATTACAATATCTCCCCCTTAGGAACATTCGTCCTCAAATAAGACTGGTTAAGCTAAAAACATTGAGGAACTTAGGTTACATGTTGGATATACGTGATGAAAATATGATTACATTTCTGATTCTAAAGCATAACACATGAAAGAACTGGTTCTATGAATGCATGACTAACATAAGAATGATATGCAACTGAAACTGAGCATGGAAAAGGGAAATTCTAAGAACGTTGTTACCTTACGTTGAATATGACTTTACGGAGAAAAGATGAGGGTACTTGGTCCATATATCTGCTTCTGCTTCCCAAGTGGCTCCCTCAACGGATTGATTTTACCAAAGAACTTTGACTAGGGGAACTTCTTTGTCGCTTAGTCTACGAATCTGACAATCAAGAATTTCGACTGGGACCTCTTCGTAAGAAAGGCTATTCTAAACATCTATGCTTTCTAAGGGAACAAATACAATTGGGTCACCGATGCACTTCTTTAGCAAGGAGACATGAAACACTGGGTGCACTAATGCTAAGTTTGCAGGCAACTCAAGCTTATAAGTCACCTTTTTGAAATGGCTCAAAATTCTGTAAGGGCCCACATATCGGGACTAAGCTTTCTTTTTTTACCAAACCTCTTTACTTTCTTCATGGGATATATCTTTAGATATAAAAAATTGCCAATCTCAAATTCAAGGTCCTTTCTTCTCACTTCTGCATAAGATTTCTGTTGGCTCTGGATACCTTAAGCCTCTCTTTTATCAACTATAATTTCTCTAAGGCATCACACACCAAGTTAGGCCCTACTACCATGACCTCACCTACTTCAAACCAAACAATCAGAAATATACATCTCCTTCCATATAAAGCCTCAAATAGATCCATCTGAATGCTAGAATGATAGCTGTTATTATACACGAACTCAATCAAAGGCAAGTGGTCATCCCAACTTCCCTTAAAGTCTACTACACATGCTCTTAATATATCCTCAAGGATCTGAATGGTCTTTTTTCCTGACTATCTCTCTGAGGGTGAAAGACTGTACTAAAGTAAACTCTGGTACCAAGATCCTTCTGAAAAGCCTTCTAAAAGTGAGAGGTGAACTGCATATCTATATCTGAAATGATGGACAATGGGACACCGTGCAACCTAACCAACTCTTTGATATAGATGTTTGCATAGTCCTCGGCTAAAAAAGAAGTATGGACTGGTAAGAAATAGGCTGATTTGGTTATCCTGTCCATAATGATCCAAATCGAATTATGCTGATGACGAGTATGAGGCAAACCTGTAAAAAAATCCATGTTCACTTTCTCCCACTTCCAAGTAGGAATACTGAACTCCTGCATAGACCTACTGAACTTTTGGTGCTCAATCTTCACCTTCTGACAAATAGACTACTTAGCTACAAACTCTGCAATATCCCTCTTCATCCCACACCATCAATAGACTTCCCGTAGGTTGCAGTACATCTTTATATCCCCTGGATGAATAGAGTAACGCACACCATGCGCTTTTGTAAGAATTCTCAGTCTTAACTTATCAATGCACGGCATACACAGTCTACCCTGGCAATGCAACATGCCATCTACCCCTTGGTAGAAAACATCTACTCTCTGATTTCTGACTGACTCTTTCAATTTACCTAAACTGGGATCCCTATCCTGCTTTTCTTTTAACTCAACAACTAAAGAAGATTTTGAACTAATCTACACCCATGTGCTACCCTCAGCTGAATCAACCAAACGAACACCTAATCTGGAAAAATGGTGAACTTTCTCAACTAATTTCTTCTTACCATCCTTAGCGTTAGCAACACTACCCATACAAAATCTACTTAGGGCATTTTCCACTACATTGTCCTTTCCCGTGTGATACAAAACACATATGTCATAGTCTTTTAGTAATTCTAACCATCTTCTCTGACGTAGATTCAAATCCCTTTAATGAGAATACATACTGTAGGCTCTTGTGATCTGTGAACACGTCAACATGCACCCAATACAAAAAGTGCCTCCAAATCTTTTAGGTGAACACAATAGCTGCTAACTTAAGATCATAGCTAGGGTGATTCTTTTCATAGGGATTAAGTTGTCTAGAGGCATCAGCCACAACCCTACTCTTCTACATCAAAACATACCCCATGCTAACTCTAGAATCATCACAGTAAACAACAAACCCATCTGATCCATCTAGTAATGTCAAAACTGGGGCCATGGTGAGTCGAGTCTTCAACTCCTGAAAACTCTTATCACATGAATCTGACCACGAAAACTTAACTTTCTTCTAAGTCAATCTTGTCATTGGGGATGTAATAGATGAAAAACCTTCAGTAAATCATCGGTAATAGCAAGACCAAACCAAGAAACTCCTGATATCTGATGAAGAAATAGGTTTGGTCTAGTTTCTCACTGCTTTGATCTTTTAAGTATTAACTCTAATACCATCACTAGAAATAATGTGGCCAAGGAAAGATACTGATCTTAGAAAAAATTTGCACTTACTGAATTTGGCGAATAGTTGATGGGCTCTAAGAGTCTACAATACTATTGTGAGGTGGCTTGCATGATCATTTTTCATTACGAGAGTAGAAAAGAATATCATCAATGAAGACAATGATGAACATGTCCAAGTACTTCTTGAAAACTTAGTTCATAAAGCCCTAAAGGTTGTTCGGGCATTTGTGGGACCATAGGACATGACTACAAACTCACAGTAACCATATCAGGTTCTGAAAGCTATTTTTGAAATGTCACATTCTCTAACTCTGAGCTGATGATAGCCGAATCTAAGGTATATCTTAGAAAACTAACTGGCACCCTAAAGTTGGTCAAATAAGTCATCAATTATGGGAAGTGGGTATTTTTTTACTGTGACTTTGTTTAACTGGCGGTAATCAATACACATTCTAAGAGAACCATTTTTCTTACGCATGAACAGAATTAGTGCGCCCTATGGGGAGATGCTGGGCTTAATGAATCCCTTATCTAGGATATCTTTCAACTCTATGAGTTTGGCTGAAGTTATTTTGTATGACAGAATAAAGATAGGTTGTGTATCTAAAAGTAGGTCTATTCCAAAGTCAATTTTCCTTTCGAGAGGAACTTTGGGAAGATCTTCAGGGAATATATCTATAAATTCCCTTACTACTGAAACTGACTCAAGATTTGAGGTCTTAAAATTAGAGTCTTTCACTTGAACAAGATGATAAACACACCACTTGGATATCATCTTTCTCACTTTAAGGTACGAAATAAGCTGACCCCTAGAGTTATAGTACAACCCCTCCATTCAAGGGCTTTCTCATTTGGAAATTGAAAATGAACTACTCTGTTTCTACAATCAACTGAAGCATAACATGAGTGGAGCTAATCTATGCCGAGAATGACGTCAGAATCTGTCATCTCTAGCTCTACAAGGTCTGCTAAAGTAACTTTCTGAGGAATCATAACTGGACAGTTCATGTATACCTGCTGGGCTATGATAGACTTACCCATTAGGATAGAGACTGAGAAAGACTCTATTAGGATTTCAGGGCAACTCCAAAGTTGATGGCTATGTAAGGAGTTACGAAAGATAGAGAAGCTCCAATATCTAATAAAACATAAATATATAAATGAAAGATTTGAAATGTACCAATAACCACATCTTGAGAACTCTCCTGATCCTATTGGGACTGAAGTGTATAGACCCTGTTTGGGTGTTGCCCACTGGTGGCACGGAAAATAATCCTACTACTGAGATGGGCAATCGGACTGAAATGGGGGATGATTATGCTGACTTTGTAAATCCACCTGAGGATACTCTCTGATTCTATGTCCTAGCTTAGTGAACTCAAAACACACATTGCTTCCAGCCCTACAGATATCCTGATGGTTTCTGCCATATTTTTGACAAAGAAGATTTGTACGACCACTGTTTACAATGCCTTGGGATTTAGATCCTGGTGCCCTATCCCTATTATCATTTCTGAATTTTGGTACTGGGGCACTAGCTAAATATAGGCCAAGAGTTAAAGATTTTAGGTAGAACTGAGGACAGTTACCACTTTCTAACTTTGGCTGAGTGAAACTGAAACTACCTGTTATAGCCCTTTTTCTCTCCCTCTCTTTCTCCTTAGTATTCTATTCCTCAATATTTTTAGCATGGACCATCAACCTAGATAATTCCATCTCATTAATCATCATTGTGGTCCTACACTTCTTGACCACACTGTCGAAGACACTAGACATGAAGTAAACTTAAGGGAGTACTCCTTTACACTCATGTTGTCCTGGATCAAGTTGATAAACTCTAACACTTTGTTTTTCCTCATCTCCAATGAAAAGAATCTATTTAATAAGGAAGTTGCAAACTCCTCTCATTCTATAGGCATTGCATCTGCTCCTTTCTCTACCTTTCACTACTTAAACCACATATAAGCTATATCTTGCAACTAATAGGTAGCTAACTCATCACTCTCACTAGCAGTTACCCTCATAATGTTTGTTACTTTTTGCACCATGTCAAGGAATTCTTGTGGGTCCTTCTCAGACTTAGACCCTGGAAATGAAGAAGGGTTCATTCGAGTAAAGTCCCAAATTCTAGCTGCAGCAGTATTGGCCACTGGGTTAGCCTGAACAATAGCTTGTTGAACATTCTGAGCTACCACAGAATAGCCTAGGGTGGTGAATAATTCTCTAAATTTTGCATGAGAAACATGCTCATTCAGGGGATCTTCCTGAATGGGTGGAGGTGCTGGCTCATTCATGAAAAACATGCTCATTTAGAGAATTTAAATTGAGATCATGCTTACTTGCACGATATAAATATTGCAATAAAGGAACTTTTCCTAAAATTCCTTATAGCCTCTTGCCCATAAGTGTGGCGCGCTACACACCCAAACACAAGACTCTACTTGACATGGTTTTCAAACTTCCTAAGACACTTTAGAACCTTAGGCTTTGATACCAAGTTTATAACACGCCGAGACTACACCTTGGGTGTAACACGGTGCTTAAGACCCCAAAAGACCACAAGCTAACCCATGAATGGAACCTGATGTGAGTGCTGAATAATAATCATGAAGCATATGCGGAAATAAACTTGAAAATGCCATAAGATTCATAAAACTAAATCAAAATTGAATACATCTATTGAATAACTGCTAATTGATAATGTTTAAAAGCCTCTAAACATATAAAATAAAAGTGTTTATGGGTCGGCCTCAACTAACTCATAATTGATATCTAAAGTAACTTAAATACAAAAACTAAGCAAAGACAAAATAAGTATTGCATCCTCGATAAATGAGGACTCACTACTGTAATTGTGGCTAATCGAATGATCTGGATAAGTACGGTTAGGAACCCAAGACTCTGAACCTATGATATGAGACATCATAACACAAAGAGAAAGTATGCATCAGTACTTTGAATGTATTGGTATGCTAGGTGAGGTTAGGATAATATTCATGGGTTTGTGTGCATGAGTAATAATAATAACTAAATATCATGAAGTGATTGGATGAGAGTATATGCAAGGCTGGGACTACTGAAGGTAATGATCCTGTAATACCTAACATATATCATTTGTCTGAATTAGAATGAAATAAAAGTACTAAATTTCTAATAACTAAATAACTAAAAACTGTAAGTAATGATCATGTAGAACTGAATAGAGTTCTATACTAAATAGTGAATACTAAATACTGGAACTGAGATTGTGGGAGTTATCATCTAACCAACATACTCTATTTATAGACTAATTCGGGGTCCAACTTGTAACCCCAGTTAGAAGGGTGTTAATACCGTGCCACGAGTTATGAATACTGACTGGGTCAAGCAGGAAGACTCATGATATATATATGATTATGTAAACCCTATTCTGGCAGGAAGACAATTTACCCTACATTGGCTATGTAGTTTTGTAACTCAGGGACTGCTACTAAGTGTCAAACACTACACTGGCAGGAATGCCCCCATCCCTAGGTTTGCTCAGTGCTGAATCCTACTCCCAACTGAACCAACACTGATCACTAGGTTGTTCTAAGCTTAACTAAACTGACACTGATTCTGATTAACTGACTGAATTCTGTTATTCGATATACTACAAAATTATTCTATTATGACTTAAAACTAAGTAAGCAGCTAATTTCGAGTATACAATACCTCCAGGACTCGATAGCATAAATAATGGAACCATATTACAAGTTTAAAACATTACAATTAGGATATCATGCACAATTTATTCACATAGTCATTTTGTCAAACACTTGGGGAGCATGGTTCTTGTACATGAGTGTAATACCCCACATTTTCGAGCTAAAATTCAAACTGTTGTTCCTAAGAATACAGACCCAAACCCAGTGATTTTATCTCTATATATGTGTGATTATCAAATATATGATATGGTAATATCTTTGTGTATTTATGAGGTCATAATATCCTCATAACTCAAAGACGAGTTGAGGACTTTTTTGTCGATAGAGTTTTGACAAATACTCCAGTAAAGGTAAAATATAAATGAGTATATATCTTAGCATATTTAAATTTGGGTGTCATACTATATACCAAAAGAAGGATCTCTAAGTCCTTTTTCCAAAGCAACTGGTTTCACTATAATTCGATATCGGAGCAAGACGTTATGCCCATTTTACTCCAGCATGTCAACCTATCAACAAAGTGATGACCTGATCTGACGGGCCGTCACCTATGTGATTACTTATCAGCCCAACTCATCAACCTTAAGAAGAAAATAATCAATTCTATCTTCTAAGTGACGACCTGGGGTAACAGGCCGTCACCTAAGTGATGACTTATTAGCCCAAGTTGTCAGCCATGAAATTCAATAATTTACATTCAAATTTAGAAGGGTATTTTGGTCCTTATCCTCACCCCCGATGACTTAAAAAAATCAAAAAAACATAAATGGACATGATAAATCAATTTTTAAAAAACACTTAATCCTCTCCACTCTCAAGAAAAAGAAAATTAGGGTTTTCTCACAAGATCATATCCCAAGGATAAGATTAAAGTCCTTCTTCAAGAAAACCAAGAAATTATAATTCCCAATCCAAGAACGTTCAAGAAAAGTTAATTCTCTTTTAAGATCAAGGCGTTAAGGTATGTTAGGTGTTGATCCATGGGCCCTTTTCACCCATGCATCCAAGAATCCACCTTTTATGTTTTAAATCATAAAATTATATATTTATAATGATTTATCTCCACGAAGCTTTTATGAAATTTTATTATACATGATGTTCACAATCTATTTTACAAAATTTTAGTAGTCTCAGAATAGGTTCAGATAAACCATGAGTACTATCACTCAGTTAGTCATCATGATCAGTTACCCATTAAGTTAAGCTTAGTCAGTCCCACAATCAGTGTCAGTTCAGTTGGGAGTAGGATTCAGCACCGAGCAAACCTAGGGATGGGGGCATTTATGCCAGTTAGGATTTAACCCTTTGTAGCAATCCCTGAGTTATAGAGCTGTGTATCCAGCATAGGTTAGGATGACTTCCTGCCAGATAAGGGTTGACACATCTCTCATGAGTTTTCCCATCAGTTAGGGTTGACAAAATGTCTTTCTTCTAGTTAGGTTTAACTCATAGCCATTGTTTGTACCCGTGACAAGGTACTAATACTCTTCTAACTAGGGTTATAGGTTGGAACCCAATTAGTTCAGAGTGGGGAATGTCGGTTAGATGATACCTCCCATAGTTTTAATTTCAGTATTCAGTACAGAACTCAGTTCTATTTTGAATGACCATAGCATACAGTTTATCAGTTATTCAGTTATCAAATTTTAGTATTTCTGTTACAGACTATATCAAAAACTTATTATATACTTGGTTATGCATTCTCAGATTTTATAGTTTTCACACATTGATATTCAGTAATCTCATTCTAACCATTCAGTCTTTGTTTCATGCATTTTCACTAAGTAATCTCATATTATTCAGCTAGTTCTTACTTCATGTTCAATTATCCCATGATATTTATTCAGACAGTTATTACTCATGCACATAAAACCATGCATATTAGCCTACGTCATTTAGCATACCAGTATATTCAAAGTACTAATTGTATACTCGTTGCTTGCGCTATGATGTTTCATATCTTAGGTTCGGATACTCAGGTTCCTAATCATACCTAGTTATCCCAGTGCACTAGTAGTAGGAGTGGTGATTCCTCATGTTTCGAGGATCAATTATGATATTTTAATTTCTCAGTTTTAGAAGACATTCAGAGTTAGTTGGGGTCTTTTTCCATCAACTCATTAGTTATTCAGTTAGAGGTTTTCAAACTAGTGTAGACAGTTAGTCAATTTTAAGTATGTTTTCAGATGTTAACATCATGTTTTAGTATTGATTATAGTTTTTAAAATCTTATGGAATTTTAATTAAATTTCGTACATATTTTCTTTAATATTTTACTCAGTGCCCATAGCAGGTACGAGTCATGGGTTAGCTTGTAAAAGGTCTTTCGAGACCATAAGCACCATGTGGCAACTAGGGTGTATTTTGGGATTGTTACAAACTTGGTATCAGTGCCTAAGGTCTGTCCTAGGGTGTGTGAAAGCCGCATCAAGTAGAGTTTTATCCATGGGTGTGAAGTGCGCCATACTTACGGACAAGAGGCTATAAGATGTTTTAGGAAAAGTTTCCCTTCTTTCATATCTCAGATCATGCTATAGAAAGGTCCTCTAAGAAAGTTATAAAGAATCTTATTTTTCCTCTATTTATGCCAACCCTGCCTTATTTTCAAGGTAACAGAAGCAATCAAGCTTAAATCCCTATAGATAGAGCTATTTCAGACAGTCCCCGTAGACAGTTATGGGATTGTCACAGGCTCATAAGTATCCCATCAGTTTTTTTATGTTCCAAAGTTTTAAAGATTTCATTCATGATCATGAAAACTCGTGAACTAACCCAAAGTAAGTTTTGCCCTCAAATCCCTTCTCAGTATTCTAGGATAGAATATGACCTAGAGTTAGAAGTATAAAACCAGGAGTTTAGCAACAGTAGTGAAGTTGGGATCGTATTATCTAAATTTGAGCAGATTATATTTAATTGGACTAGTTGTATGAAAGGTGAATTAGTAGGCTTAAAGCAGTGTATGCAATAACTTAAATTTGTTGATTTGAAACATATGTTGTGGATGTGATGTTTATAAGCTATGATGAAAGAAGTATGGTTATTAAAGATTTGGGATATCCATGTTATGTGTTAGAATCTAAGTTTGAATCTTTAAAGGTCGAGCTAATAGAAAGAAGAGTTGCAAATTCTAAGTTAGTCAGTGTTAAAGTTATTGTATGATGAATATTGGTGCTATAGAAAGTTAAGTGTTCTATCTCAGAAGAAAGTACTAGCATCCGGTTTTACACTATCAGGTGTATTTTTTTAGGATAAGTTCATCATTTATGCATATTGTTATACCCCAGATTCTAAGGTAAAGTGGTGATAGTTTATTTTAGAGTTATTGATTAAGTGGTTCACAAACTTAGAATGATGACTTTAAGCTAAAGGGGAGATGATAGAACAAGTAACCAAGTCAAGCTTTTAGATTTTAGTAGTAATGTCAGCATGTGTAGAAAAGCAGTAAGAGAAGATGATGCCCAACCCGTTCTTTTCTCAGTGCAAGGTTTCTCAGACATCAAGATATCTACTCACACCTTACATATCAGCCATATGATCATAGCTCATATTCGTGCACTTTATAGAAAATCAGGTATGCTTCCAGTTCCTAGTAAAAGGAGTTTCAGTTCACCTAGTAGACCAAATCATATTCCATGAAGTTATAAACACCAAACTCAGGTTATGTAGCTCATGACACATGTATTCATGCTTTACAGTATGTTCAGTTCCAGTACTCATGCTACACTCTTAATGTTAGCAAAATTCAGATTTATGTCATGTACATCCTCAGTTTAGATCTTTTAGTGAATCTATTATATTGATATTCTATTCCTCATGCCTCTTTAAGTGTTAAGTTCTATATAGTATTCATTCATGCTTCAAGTCCTTATTTTTTAGTTTTTCAGTGACCTCTCCTTATGAAATGATGTAGTGATGAGCAATTGCTTAAATGGGAGAGAGTAAATATTTCATGTTAAGGAAAGATTGTTGCCAGCTTGTTTTACTGAAGGATGTAGTTATGAAGATAGGCTTGAATGTCATGTTGGTGTGTAAGTCGATAAATGCATTATGCGTTAGTGAATGACTAGTAAGAGGTTTTATTTAGTTGTTGAAGTGGAAATCAAAATTTTTCATGAGATGAGAATTTGAGAAACTGTAGAGTGTATTTAACTCATGACTCAGACTAGTATTACAGTATTATGTGTGCATTTTATAGATTCAAGTAGGCTTGAACACATTGGGGGAATTTAGTCCAGCTCATACCTCGGTAGATAGAGTTATCAGTGCCCATGTGAATATTTTTACTAGTCTCAGGTAAAGTGCAGTATTAAGGTGGAAGATACAGTTGAGACAGTATTTGAGGAGTATATATACGCTTGAAAGTTAGTAGTTGCAGTGCATAAGGCTTAGTAGCTCTATCCTAGATAATGTTTCGTAGGCCTATGTTCCATATTATAGAATTTTAGCTATGTTGTGATTTCTTATTCAGATGTATTATTCAGACCATGTCAAGTTTCTTTGCCCCCTAAGTCATTAGAACTTCATAGAAAGTGTGTCGAAGAAATACTCTAGTTAAGTATATGCTTTCGGTATGAGTTGGTTTGTATAACCAGTAATCCAAATTAGCATTCAGACAGATAAGTTCCTATGGTATTATCATATTTTGGTCTAGTCTTACTATCTGAATTTCATGAATATGTCCCTTCAAGGAGATAGTTTGTTCGCATCCATGTGGATTGTGAATCTAGTTCGTTTCACGCATCATGCATTAGGTATTATAATATCCCAAGTTTTTATGTCCTAAATCTCTCATTTTTTTTCTTTATGAAACCAGATCCAGCTGGAGGTAAAATTTATTCATAAGTTGACTCTCGTTTCTATCTCATCCTTATAACTATTCTCATTTTAGTGTATGTATCCATGAGGCCAGTTCAGTTTAGGTGTCATGCCTAGACTCAATTATGTAATAACATTTAGATTCATGTATGCTCAAGTTCAGTATATGATCTCATTTAGCTTATCATAGTACTCTCAACCTAACCAGTCTCATTCGAGGATAAATTTTCCCAAGGGGGAGATATTGTAACACCCCACATTTTTGGGCTAGAATTCAAACTGTTGTTCCTAAGCATACAGACCCAAACCTAATGATTTTATTTCTATATATGTTTGATTATCAAATATGATGTGAGAATATATTTTTGTATTTATTGAGGTTATAATATCCTCCTAACTCAAAGATGAGTTGAGGACTTTTCTGTCGATAGAGTTTTGATGAATTCTCCAGCAAGGGATAACTTTAAACAAGTTTATATCTTAGCATATGTCGATTAAGGTTTCATACTATAAATCAAAAGAAAGATCTCTGAGTCCTCTTTCCAATGCAATTGTTTTCACCTTAATCCGATATCGGAATGAGAAATTATGCCCATTTTACTCTATCATGTCAGCTTGTCAACAAAGTGACGACCTGAGCTGAAAGGCCATCACCTATGTGATGATTTATCAGCCCAAGTCATCAACCTTAGGAAGAAAATCATCAATTCCAGCTTCTAAGTGACGACCTAGGGTGACATTCCGTTACCTAAGTGATGACTTATCAGCCCAAGTCATCACCCATGAAATTTAGAAATTTCCATTCGGATTCGGAGGGGTATTTTTGTCCTTTCCCTTACCTCCCATGACTTAAATAATTAAAAAAATGTACATGGCCATCATAAAACATTTTTAAGAACCCTAAATCCTCTCTACCCCCAATAACAAGAAAATTAGGGTTTTCTCTCAAAGTCATCTCCCAAGAACAAGATTAAAGCCCTTTTTCAAGAAAACCAATAAATTATAATTCTCAATCCTAGAACGTTCAAGAAAAGTCAATTCTCTTTCAAGATCAAGGCGTTAAGGTATGTTAGATGTTCATCCATCGGCCCTTTTCACCCATAGAGTCCAAGAATCCACCTTTTATGTTTTAAATCATGAAATTTCATGTTTATAATGATTTATCTCCATGAAGCTTTTATGAAATTTTATTACACATAATGTTCACAATCTATTTTTATTGAAAGCAGGCCTTTTTACATATTTTATGAATTATGTCCATGAACTTACATGAATTTTGAATTTTTAGCATGTTTCCATGAAAGTATTGGTGATATTACACCTTACATGTTTGAATGGGTTGTTTGTTGAATTTAAACCCTAATTGGTGATCTTAAAAGTGAAATCATGCTATTAAAATGAGTTTTAAAATTATTCCCATGCTTAGTTTAAACCATGAATTTCAAGTGTTTGATGAAATGCCTAAGTAATTGGGTTTTGAACAATGACTACTTATTACATGTATACAAGTTAAGATTTTGGAATGTGTTTTCAAGTAGAATGCATTATAGTATGTTTTAAATATTGTGGTTTCCATATTTTATGTTCATGAGAATTCAGAATAAATCCTCAATTTATGATTTTGTCATATGACCGTGCTATCTCATGAACAATGATTTCCTTCCATGGTTTTCAAAGCTTTTATGTGTCCCTGTCGTTATTGTTATCGAGTCCTGGGGGTTATGAATACCTGAAAACTTAGTTGTTTACAGAATTTGAATAGTCTCAGAATAGGTTTAGATAAACCATGAGTACTACCACTCAGTTAGTCATTATGATCAGTTACCCATTCAGTTAAACTTAGTCAGTCTAGTAATCAGTGTCAGTTCAGTTGGGAGTAGGATTCAGCACCGAGTGAATCTAGGGATGGGGGAATTCCTGCCAGTTAAGGTTTGACCATTAGTAGCAATCCCTGAGTTACAAAACTACGTAGCCAGCATAGGTTGGGATGACTTCCTACCAGATAACACGTCTCTCATGAGTTGTCCTGTCAGTGAAGGCTGACAAATGTCTTCCTATCAATTAGGGTTAACTTACAGCCATTGTTAAGACCTGTGGCAAGGTACAAATACCCTTCCAACTAGGGTTATAGGTTTGACCCTAATAAGTTCAGAGTGGGACATGTCAGTTAGATGGTACATCCCACGTTTCAGTTTCAGTATTCAGTACAGAACTTAGTTCAATTTTGCTTGACCATAGCATATTTTAGTAGTTATTCAGTTATCAAATTTTAGTATTTTAGTTACAGACTATATCATAAACTTATTATATGTTTGGTCATGCATTCTCAGATTTTACAGCTTTCACGCATTGATATTCAGTAGTCTTATGCTAACCAGTCAGTCTTCGGTTCATGCATGTTTACTAAGTTGTCTCATATTAATCAGCTAGTTATTAATTCATGTTCAGTTATCTCATGGAACCTTGGTGCGACGTGGTGCTATCGTGGTGCCTCACTGAAAAATGACAAATGTGAAAATGCCCCTTCGCAAGATGCGGTGCTTATCACAGTAATACACTAGAAAAGGACGAACGTAATTTTGGCCATCACTGTGATGCGTCCTTCTCGCGTTGGTCTACTATTTTTCACTAAAAGTTTCATAACTCTTTACTCGAGTATCAAATTTAGGGAAATTTGTATCGTTGGAAAGCTAATTCAATTTCCTACAGTTTGGTGGGTCTTGATATGGAAAATTCTCAATATATAAAAATATATGCTTTCTTGAAGTTGACTAAAGCAATATTTTCATCAAAAATTCAATCGATAAGGATTATTTTGATTCGTCTAATAGCTGGGAGTTATTTGAGGCCTTAATACACATCAAACTCACTTGTAAAATTACCAAGGGACTATAAGATTCTTTTAATGAACTTGAAGCATGACTCTAACATGGGTTTGGATTTTCAGGGTATTACAGCATGAGTCGCGCTATGTTGTGCATCTCGACTCGACTAAGATGTATTATGATCTCAAGGAGATATATTGGTCGAATGGCATGAAGAGAGATATGGCAGATTTTATGGCCAAGTGTATGGTGTTTCAATAGTTTAAGGTTGAGCACATAAGGCCAGGAGGGTTGTATCAAGAAATTTATTTTCTCGAATAAAAGTGGGAAGAAATCACTATGGATTTTGTTACCGGTTTTTCGTGGTATCAAAATTAGTATGATTTAATTTGGCTCATCATGGATAGCATGACTAAGTCTGGAAACTTCTTGGTAGTTTGGACTACCTTTTTGGAGGAACATTATGTGAAGCTGTATCTTTAAGAGATTGAAAAGCTGCATGGGGTGCTTGTTTCCACTATTTTTTATTGTGGTATGCAGTTTATGTCTCACTTCTGGTGGTTTTTCTAGAAAATTTTGGGCACTAAAGTTAGTCTGAGTACTACTTTCCATCTGCAATCAGATGGGCAAGTAGTGATAACTATTTAGACATTGGAGGATTGTGTGATTAATTATGGTGGTAATTGGGTTGAGCATCTACTTTGGTGGAGTTTTCTTATAAAAATAGCTATTATTTGAGTATTGGTATGGATTCTTTTGAGGAATTGTATGGTAGGGGGTGTAAATCTCCTATTAGTTGGTTTGAGCTTGGTGAGGCAATATGTTTGGCTCGAATTTGGTTTACCAAGCGATGGAGAAGGTGAAGGTGATTCAAGATAGTCTTAAAGCTACCTAAAGTTGCCAAAAGTCTTATATAGATGTTAGGCATAGATACTTGGAGTTTGAGGTTAGGGATAGAGTGTTTCTCAAGGTGTCTCCATGAAAGGAGTGGTGCGATTTGGAAAAGAGAGAAAACTTAGTCCTCGGTATGTTGGTCCTTATGAGATTTTATGGAGAGTTAGCAATGTTGCTTATGAGTTGGAGTTTCCATCCATCTTAAGTTTGGTTCATCCGGTCTTTCATGTTTCCATATTGATGAAGTGCATTTGTGATCCTTCTTTAGTTGTTCCTTTTGAAGTGTTGGGTATTTCAGATTCTTTGTCTTATGCAAAAATCCTAATTGAGCTATTGGATAGGCAAGTACATAGGTTGCGAACCAAGGATGTGGCTTCAATTAAGGTTCTATGGAAGAACCACAAGGTGGAACAAGCTACTTAGGAAACGAAAGAGGACATAAAGTCCAAGTATTCACATCTATTTTCTGCTCTAAGGATTTGTGCAAAAGGTATGTGTTCTTGAACATATCTTTATTTTCTGAGTTTTTTAAAGAAAAGATTAATAGCTTTGCCTCTTTGTTTTTGAACTTTGATGAAGATTAGGAATATGGTTGATAATTCAAATGACTATGTGTGTAATAACCCCTACCTTTTCCATCATTTGGGATGAATATTCATATTAGGGGAGACTGAAACATCCTGGGTTTTGACCCTTAGAAATTTCCTAGAATTCACGTTCTCCGAACCCAACACGACTCATGTGCATGTGTCGTATTCTGGGGTATGAATGGTATAGGCCTATCATATGTTGACCAGTGATAGTTTGTGGGATGGTTTTGGTCACTAGAATAGTTATGACTTAGGTACATGAGTCGTAGGGCATGGTACGAGCTGTATGAGGGACTCGTATGATGGACAGTGTTTGATTCTCCTTGTATTTCATTCTTCGAGGGATACCGGTCATGGGTATAGATCGTATGCTATGGTCACGACTTGGTGGATGAGTCGTATACTGGAAAGTGTATGATCCAAAGGGGTGGGGGTTGGATACAAGTGGTGGGGACCAATTGTATAGGAGGATACAAATCAAAAAGGGTCAGACGTATCCCTGTGACGGGATTTTGTGCAACTTAAGTTAGGGTATTCTGGACATTTTCCTACTTACCCTAATTAGGACCCACGACTTCTAATACACTTAGGATGTTATTTAACCTATTAGTCTATTCATTAACCCTTAGAAACTAATCCAAAACACTCCATAATTTTCTCAAGAGCTTTTGGGGCAAAAGAGCGAGGGTTTCAACTAAAGGATTGCTTTTGGGCTTGTGTTGGTGATTTCTTTCCATCAACTCATCGGTACAATGCATGATTCTCTTCCCTCATTGTAATTTACACTAAAGGCATGGTTTATATATTTGATTTCATGGTTTTACTATTGCATGATTATTTTTTTCAACTATTATTTAGGGATTTTGATATTAAATGCTTGGTTATGGTTTCCTATGGTTTTAATTATGATTTTATATGCATTAATTATGGTTTTGGACAATTGAATTGCATGGTAATGGTTTAATGATCTTTGGAATTGGTTTTAGTTATATTATTCTCTCAAGGTGTTTGATAAAATGCTTATAAAGGTACATTCATTACATTGACTTCTTTTAATGGAACTCTAGTAATAAAGGTTTAAATGACTTTAAAATGGCTAAATGGTTAAGATTGTGGGGAACATAGAAGTCTGCCAAGTGGTTTAATAGGTTATATGGAAGGGCACTTAATAGTCCCCTTAACCTTAATAATTTATCTATGGATATTGCTTGCAAGTAATGGGGTGGTATGACGATACCACTAACGGTGGCCTTGGTTAAATAAAATAGGTAAATGGTTTGATTATTTGGAAACGATTTTAATTGGGCATTAATGGTGGGTGTGTAGTAATTTCGTGGAAGGTGGCAGTCCCAGGGGGACCAAAACTGGAAACTAATATTTGTCGATATGAGAGGTTTTGATGACCATATGTATGTCACATTTTATATTAGGGGATGTACTATTTATCCCATGGGATATTTCCCTAGTCGTGTGTACACGTACTAGGGCTCTTTCAGTAGGAAGAGTTAAACCCATATCACCCGTAGGTGGTTAGGACGGCCAAGATACACAGCTCAGGTAAAGGTTTTAAAGGCATGCTAAACCCAGTTCCCCTTTCCTGGCACTTATATATATGTATGTTTATGTGCATTGGATGGTTTTACTTGGTTTTATAACTAGCATTATTTTATCATTATCTTAAGTTCCATGCTAGCGGTCACTCGCTAACCCATCTACTCGCAGTTGTATTCCCACGGTATGAAGGAACCGGCCATTCGACTCCTCCTACATAGTGATTGACTCAAGGATAATATTTGGACTGAAGTGGTGAGCTTCTATCCTTTTGCAAGGCCACATTTCATGTTATGGATATTGTTAGATGTTTTGACTTTATTTTGGGTATTGGTTTTGGCCATGGTTGGGGGCATGTTCCAACCGAATTTATTTACTCTTTTAGATAGAGGCCTTGTGGTACTTTTGAGGGGCGGGATCAGTATTGGTGTCGGCCTTGGAATTAGAATAAGTTGGGAGGCAGGCATCATCTGATACGATTTCTCAATATTCTGTTGTATTACATTTTGGGATTGATTATTATATTATATTTTGGTCTCCTTAGTTGTGGCCTGCTTTATGGCCTATGGTTTGGTCAGTATGGTTGGTTGGTTGATTTGGTATGATTGGACTCGGTTGGGTCGATCACAGTTATAACCCTATCTAGAGTCTTTATGAGAGCATTTACACTATCTTATTATATGCTCAAAATTTAGCCCATTTAAGGCTGGATATAGGTGGTCGGTTTGGGTAATAGGGGACGGTCCTCGGTCCTGGTTGGACTTGGGACGCCTATTAAGACAAGGCCCGGGTTTGGATCGGGTCACATCTTAGCCATTATGAGTCTAAGGTGATGCCATTTGGCCTCACTAATGCTCTATCCATATTTCAATGCCTTATGAACTATGTTTAGAGATTACCTAAGGTAGTTTGTATCGGTATTCTTTGATGATATTATTGTGTATAGTTCCTCTACGGTGAAGTATTCTCAACCCTTAGATCAAGTTCTACAAAGCTTGAGGAAAGAGAAACTTTATGCAAAAAGATTTAAGTGTCCATTTATATAAGATATAGTGGAGTACTTGGAGGACATTATTACAAAAAGAGTGTCTACAGACTCTTCCAAGATTGAGGCAATAGTCTCATGGACCACTTCTAAATCACTTAAATCTTTAAACAGGTTCCTTGGATTGAATGGGGACTATAGATGATGCATACAACACTATGGATGGTTAGCAAACCACTCACTAATCTCTTGAAGAAAATTTCATTCACATGGGGGGAGGAGGCAGAATTGGCTTTTCAGAATTTGAACAGGCTATGTGTTACATCAGTATTGACCCTTGCAGATTCCAATAGTTCCTTTATTTTGGAGACTGATGCATGTTCTAAGGGCATTGAGGCAGTTCTATTGTAGGGTGGGAAACCTATAGCCTACTTTATCAAGACATTGGCCCCTAAAAATTGAGGTCTTTTTACCTAGGAGAAAAAATATTTGGAAGTATTGGCTACAGTGGATAGGAAGAGACATTACTTAATGGGAGGATACTGTATCATAAAAACAGACCTCCAGTCTTAGATTTTTATTGGAACAGAAAATACCTATTGTTCTACAGCAGAAAGTTCTGACCAAATTACTTGGGTTGGATTATGAAGTAAGATTTAAGAAGGGGAATGAGAATAGGGAAGTTGATGCCTTGTCTAGAAGGCTTAAAGAGAAACCTAATTTGGCTACTATAACTAATGTAGAACCTACTTGGATGAATAAGGTATCACTGGGTTATGATCATGATTCAGTTGCATTACAATTGTTAACTGAACTCATTGCATATCCTAACCCTCAAGGCAAGTACTCACTTCAATAAGGCATTACCAGATTTGATCATAAGCTTTTATTCATTGGTAAAGGTACTAATTTGAGGAGAAAATTTTTTAAGGCACTATATACTACACCTCTTGGGGATATTTTGGCTAACAGGCCATATATAAAAGGATTAACATGAATTCTACTGGCCTAACACCAAGAGGGGTGTGTTATAGTGTGTGGTTGAATGTGTTGTATGCTAATGATTTAAATCTAAGAATATCCATTCTCTTAGCTTACTACAGCTTTTTCCAATGCTTGAAAAACCTTGGAAGGACATTGGGATGGATTTCATAGATGGTCTACTAATGTCCTATCACAAAAATTCTATTTTGGTGGTGGTAGATAGATTGACCAATTATGGTCATTTTATACCACTCAAACACCCTTATTCAGCCCAAGATATGGCTGAAGTATTCTTGAAGGAAATCTATAGGATCCATGGCCTTGATAACTCTATATTTGCTGATAGAAGGTCAATCTTTACAAGCAGCTTTTGGCAGTAGTTGTTCAAGACATTGGTACTAAGCTTAATCTAACCACTGCCTACTATCCCCAATATAATGAGCAAACGAAGAGACTCAACAGATGTTTAGAGACCTATTTACATGCCATGGCCTATGTCAATCCTAAGCAGTGGGGTAAGTGGTTAAATTTGGTGTAATAGTAGTACAACACCAACTATCAAAGTCCATTAACTGACCCTCTTTGAGGCATTTTATGGTTCCCACCTCCATAGGTTCCCATGAAGTATCGAGGACACTGTATGCATTCTTCATTGGGTGTTTGTCTTTCTAGACGACTACAGCTATTACAACACTTGAAAGACAACTTATTAGTCACTTAAGCAAGAATAAAGTTCTATTTTGATAAAAATAGATCAGAGCGTGTTCTACAAGTAGGCGATTGGGTTTACTTAAAGTTACAGTCCTATCAGCAGGCCTTAGTAGAAGTACAATGTAATCTAAGATTAGTGCCAAAGTTTTACTTATATAGAAATTGATATCATATTTGGACTTTATAGAAACAAGTGTATCAATAACTTTATGATATTTATATATCGCTCATGCACCATAAAATTATTGATATACCTATTTTTATATTGTTCTGACATGATAAAATTATTGATATCAATTTCTATGCAGCTAGGACACCATAAAATTATTGATATACTAAATTTTATTCTGTTCGAACACAATTAATTGGTGATAGATCTTTTTGAGGAGATTCATATTACTATTGTCAATTAGAATAATAGTAGATGCCACAGGAGTAGATTTGATGAAGATTGTATACCCACTTTACTCATAAGAAGCAATAAGATTTTTAAAAAAAAGTACCTAAAATTGAAAGAATCAAATTATTTTGAAAAGAACGTCAAAATACGCAATGACAATTAAAAGTGTTGTGAAAGAGAAGAAAGTTTATATATTTTACAGCAGTTTTTTAAATTACCGGAGATAAAATTTCATAGACAATAATAGCAGTAATGTATTGACCTATCACATCATTTTTTTATATTTTCGCTGTTAGAACTTTCCTATATCTAACCCAAGTTATTGTGAGTTGCAATGACTAACAATTTGATTATCAGATAATTCATTTGATTTTTAGAGTCAATTCCCTGTTTTGAAGTCTTCACTGGTTCCAAATGGCCACTGGAAAAAGGTTTTAATCAAATGATCTTGTATGCAAATTCTAACTGTACCAATAGCTTTGAGTGTCGATTTTAGGCTAAAGTATCAACTTAGGCTAGGTGGATCTTTGGTACGAATACCGAAACACCCATACTCATTTTGACCTATTGGTCAGAAGTTAAGAAAATGAAAAATTAGGTGTGGGACCCACTTTTTGTTGAACCAATCTTGGATAGAAATTTGACAGGGCCATTGAGTCCAAAACATTGAATTTGATAGGGTTGCATAGTCTATTTGTGTCTACGTGATTTCGGATGAATCCCGATGGGTTGGCAATGAATCTATAGATGTGCTAGTGCACTCACTAACCATGAGTCTGGGCTCGCAATCACGTGCTGGTAGTATCATGAATCGAACCATGGCCTAGTCGTGATGTGTATCTCAAGATCACTATGATCTAGAAACCAACCCCTTACCTAACCTCCACACAATTACGATTCCAGTAGAATACAACCAAATAGTAAGAACAATAGATAAACCAAAATAAAGTTTGTAAGAATCCAAAACAAATAACCAACCCAACACTTGTCCACAAAAGCCTCTAAAACCACAATACCAAACTAGGTCAGGACATGCTCCCGACCATGACAAATAAAAAGTCATAGTTCCCAAAATATAAAAATAAACCTAACGAGATGGTAAGGTTTTTTGGAAGATGGAGGATCGCCACTTCACAACAACTCAATCAACGACCGCACCACCTAAAGCTGCATAGGAGTAATAGAAAAAGCCTCAGACCCTACCTCGTGAAATGATGCAGTATCCAGGGATAGACAGTGAGGATAGCACTAGCATGTTACTCATGGGAATAGGGTAAAATAATTCCAATATCGAAACTAGTCAAAACTATATGCAAAACAGTTATGGCCAAACCAACCCATGTAACCATTTGACTCCCAAGTTCCATTTAAATCCAAAGACATGGACACTAAGGGACAAATCTGTTTTATATATTTATCTATTAATGCAATGGAATAATTCCAAAAGTCAAGTTAAATTATGCATATATCCATGTTCATTACCAAACTTTACAAGGTAGGTTGAGGTTAATTGCAATTTCAAGCCAAAACCCATCAATTTGGGAAAACTCATGTTCCCCATTTCAATCCCCGTAATAATATACCCATTCAGTCCAAAAATCATAAATTAAAGAATGAATCATCAATTGAAAACATAGGAAAAGTAATTCCAAATAAAACCCCTCAACCCAATTTCAAACCCAATATTTAAATCACATGAATGTTGAATCAATTTATTCCATGCTATAAAATACAAGTTTAGGGATGAGAGACATGCCTAGAATATACAAAAAAAATTAGAAGAAATCTGAAGTTTAGAGCCTAAGTGTTTAATTCCTTTTGAAACCCAAGTGGCTCTTTCCTTGGGAACTAGACAGGAAGAAAGTAAGTTTATGATTTGATAACCTAAGGAAAAAAGGGCATTTGGGTGTTTTAAGTCATGGAAAAAATGTATGAAGGAAGGAAAAGACCAAAAAGACCTTCATTAACACGTACATGAAAATCTGAGCCCAGTCGTCCCGATTCTGCTAATGACTCGTGAGGTCTGACCATGAGTCATTGCCTGGACTCATTACCTAGAAATCAAAATCTTGGTACCTTACTGTTATGACAATGGGTCCCTCATAACGACTCATTACCTGATCTAATGGGTCGTCATGATGAGTCATTGTGTGAACTCCACGGCAACATACTGTAATGACAATGAGTCCCACATAACAACTCATTACAACTCATAACGAGTCATACCATGGACTTGTTGTTAAGGGACCACCACCTAGACTACCTTACTGCCATGATAATGAGACACATTAAGATGACTCATTATTGTGAATATGAATCATTAGCAGAGCTATTGCTAGGGCAGTTTCAACTTTACTTCAACAATTTGTCCAATCTATTATCCACCGCTTTGAGGGTCTATAGCTTAAGAACCTGGGGTGTCATATTACCCCCTCTTCCTCAGGATTATTCTTTCCTAAATATGGAGTTAGGGTACTCTTAGCACGATAGAAGAGATAATGCAACCAGAGTCCAAGGACAATTCAAAAAGCAATAGGAAATAAAAGAAACTCATACCTTAAGAACTCCCATCCATTGCTAGAAACAAGAGCGGGTACTTGGTTTTCATATCTTCTTCAGATTCCCAAGTAGCTTTCTCCGTCTTTTGATTCCTCCAAAGCAGTTTTTACTGAAGCTACATCCTTAGATCTCAATCAACGAACTTGCCTATCCAGTTCCTTTACCGGAACCTCCCATTAAGACAACAAATCTATAACACCAATATCCTTCATAGGTATTATCAAAGAACTATCACCGACACACCTTTTCATCCTAAACACATAGAAAATGGGATGAATCAAAGCCAAGCTCGTGGGTAAATCTAACTCATAAGCAATATTCCTAATTCTCCTCATAACCTGATACAAACCGATGTAATATGGACTGAGCTTTCCCTTCTTTCCAAACCTTATAACTTCTTTCATAGGAGAAACCTTCAAGAATACTCAATCACTAACCTCAAACTCCTACTCTTTTCCCTTAATATCTGATAAGACTTTGGCAACTTTGAGCAATCTTAAGCCTTTTTATAATCACTTTCACTTTCTCCATGGCTTGGAAAACCAAGTTAGGGCCAAACAATCTAGTCCCTCCCACCTCAAACCAACCAATAGGAGACCTACACCTTCTACCATAAAGGGCTTTAAAAGGATCCATCAGAATGTTAGAATCATAACTTTTGTTGAAACCAAACTCAATAAAAGGTAAATGATCAACCTAACTACCTCAAGAATCTATCACGCAGGCCCTTATCCTATCCATCTAAGGGTGGAAACCAGTGCTAAGGTTAACCTGAGCACCCAAACTTTTCTGAAATGATCGCCAAAAATGAGAAGAAAATTACATACCTCAGTCTGAAATGATAGACATTAGTGCTCCATGCAACTTAACTATCTCCTGGATGAATAGCTTGTCATAATTTTCTTTAGAGTAATTAGTCCTCACTGGCAAGAGGTAAGCGGACTTGGTCATTCTATCCACAATGAGCCAAATTGAATCGTACTGATTCCAAAACTGAGGAAGACCTGTAACAAAATCCATATTAATCATCTCCCACTTCCATATGAGCAACTCTATCTCCTGTAAAGTACCACCTGACCTCAAGTGTTCAACCTTGACATACTGATAAACCATATACTTAGCAACAAAATTTGCCATATCCCTCTTCATATTGTTCCACCAATAGATTTTATTCAACTTATGCTACAACTTGGTTGAACCTAGATGAATTGTATACCTAGACTCATGAACCTCAGTTAGAATTCTTTCATATAGCCCATCAACATCAAGAACATACAACCTTCCTTGATACCTCAGTATTCCATTTCCCCCAATCTCGAATGCCATTAACTTTTGTTAAACCACATCATCCTTAATCTGCATAAGTTTGAGATCCAAAGAATGTTTCTCCTTTACCATAGCACCAAAGATGATTTAACCACTTCTTGAACAATCACTCCTCCATCCTCAGAGTCCAAAAGATGAACTCCCAAGTTAGCCAACCTATGAATATCCTTCACCAATCATTTCTTCCCTTCCTCAACATGGGATAAGCTCCTCATAGCCAACCTGCTATGAGCATCACCAACAATATTATCTTTACCTGGATGGCAGTGCAAACTCATGTCATAGTCCTTAAGCAATTCAAGCCACAACCTCTGCCTAAAATTCAATTCCTTATGGGTGACACATACTACAATCTTTTATGGTCTGAATATATATCCACATGTACCCCGTACAAATAATGGTGACAAACCTTCAAAGCAAAGACCACCACCGCTAACTCTAGATCATGAGTCAGATAATTTCTCTCATGAATCTTAAGTTTCCTAGAAGCATAGGCCATAACCTTATAGTGCTACATCAAAGTACAGCCCAGTCCCACACAGAATGCATTGCAATACACTACAAACCCATCAGTACCCTCGGGTAGGATCAAAATAGAAGAAGAAGCCCACTCATTCTTCAACTTCTCGAAACTACCTTCATAAGCATCGAACCATAAAAACTTAGCCTTTTTCCAAGTTAACCTTGTCAGCAGAGCAGCAATCGATGAGAAACTCTTCACAAACCTCCTATAATACTAAGACAAGCCCAAGAAACTCTTAATATCGGTTGGATTCATGGGTATAGTCCACTTCTTAACTACCTCAACCTTCTGTGGATCCACCTTGATCCCCTTACTAGAAAAAACATGCCCAAGTAAAGTCACATTACTAAGCTAAAATTTACATCTAGAAAATTTCGCATACAATTTTTTATCCTTAAGAGTCTGCAACATGATTTAAAGGTGATTGAGATATTCTTCCTTACTTTTGGAATACACCAAATTATCATCAATGAAGATTATAACAAATAAGTCCAAAAATTACTTGAACACCCGATTAATAAGACCCATGAATACATCTGGAGTATTAGTCAACCCAAATGACATAACCAGGAACTAGTAATGACCTTACCGAGATTGGAAAGCAATCTTCAGAATATCAACCTCCCTAATTTTAAACTGATAATAGGTCAAATAGGGATCAATATTAGAGAAACACTTAGCACCTTGAAGCTGGTCAAAAATGCCATCAATCCTAGGAAGAGGATACTTATTCTTTAATGTAACCTTATTCAGCTGACGATAATCTACACACTCAAAGAGACCCATTTTTTTTTATACGAAAAGCATAGGATCACCCCACAGAGAAACACAGGGATGAATGAAACCTTATCAAGAAGATCATTTAACTGCTCCTTAAAGCATTTTTAATTTAGTCAGAGCATCTTATAAAGAGGAATGGAAATGGGACAGGTATCTGGTAGAAGATCAATCCCAAAATCTATCTCCCTATTAGGAGGGATTCTATGAAGTTCATTGAGAAAGACCTCAGGAAACTCATTAATCATGGGGGCAGATTGCAAAGAGGAACCCTCTAAATTAGAATCCTTAACCCAATATAGGTGATATAGACACCCTTAAAAATCAATTTATGGGCCCTAAGTTAGGAAGTAAACTCCCTTTGGGCACTAAGTAACTTTTCTCCCATTTAATTATTGGTTCTTTAGGAAAGTGAAAACTGAACTTTTAGATCCTACAATCCAAAGAAGCATAGCATGAATAAATCCAATATTTCCCCAAGATAACATCAAAATCCACCATGTCCAGCTCTATCAGATCCACCAATATCTCCTTATGAAAGATAGACACCACACAACCCCTATATATTTTTCTAGAAACTATAAAATCACCCACCAATGTAGAAACAGAGAAAGGGTCAAAAATGTTTTTAAGACCAAAACCAAAATAGACACATAAAGAGTAACATAGGATAGGGTAGAACCCAGATCAAGCATATAATAAACATCATAGAAGAAGAGTTGTAACATACCAGTGATAATATTTAGAGATGCCTTAGATTCCCGATGGGTAAAAAAGGTATAGAAATGATTCTGATCAGTATTGGTATCTGAGGTAGCGCCCTTAGGTGCAGGAGCCAATGAATAAGCAACCGAGATAACTTTAGCTGTAGGATAATTTTTCTGCATATGACCAGGCGGACCACAACTAAATTACAAGTTCCTTCCCTTCTCATAATAACCATGGTGAAGCTACCAATAAAAATGATAAGGAGGATATAGTCAGTTTGACTGAGCTCTGCTGGAGTGAGACTGGGTGCTCTATACTTTAGGACCACTGCTACTCTAGAAATAACGATCACCCAATGGCTTAGGAAAAGAAGAACTGGCCGATAAAAAGGAAATTCCCTAATTATTCTTTTTGGTCCACTGTCTACCATCTCTCTCACTATTTTTCTAACCTGCACCTTACTCTGAATGTCTAACCTTTTTGTTTTGTCTCTCCCCCATATCTACCTATTGTATGTAAACCACCAACCTAGAGATGTCCATATCATTGTTCAAAATTGTAGCCTTCCATTCCAACGCCAAGTCACAAGATAAACTAGAAGCAAACTTTCTTATTTGAGACCTCATGTTAGATACCAACTCCGGAGCATAATGGGACAGTTGCTGAAACTTCAATGAATATTCAATCATACTCATCTAACATTGCTTCAAATTTACAAACTCTTCGACGTGAGCTTCCATCAACTCCTGAAGAATAAACTGAACAAGAAAGGCACATAAAAACTCATCCCATATCCCTGGCTCAACATCATCACTCCATAGTTGTTTCAACTCATTATACCACTGATAAGTCACATCCTTCAATAGATATGCAACAAACTCTACACTTTCAGAATAATTAGCATATATCACCCTAAAAATATTCTTTATCTCATCAACAAACCCGAGGACCCTCCTCAACCTTAGAGCCTATAAAGGTTAGGGGATTTAACCTCATAAACTGCCAACCTAAGTGACCACAGATGAATTAGTAATAGAACCAATATGACTAGGTTGACGAGACTGAGATGACACCAATTGAGAAAACAGATAAATAGACTAACGAAACTCTATATCTGAAATATCTTCTGAGGCAAGTGAGCATGAGTATCACCATCCCTGAAAGCTCGAGAAGGACTAGTGAGGAATAGTGAAACCCCACATAGAGCGGTACAATCAGGATCAGGGACCCTAGAATAGGTTTGCACTTTATAAATAAGGCTAGTTCCCTTTATATTTTCCTTGGGTGGGATAGAGGTTCCAGTAAAGTTTCTATGGCCATCAGATCTACGAAGAGGCTTGATCTGAAATATGATCAAAATCCAGGAGTTAGAGAAGTTTCAAGACACTAGACCCTATATAGCCAAATGGAACATAAGAAATGGAAATATTCTTAAATACCTTATAGCCACCCCTTTATAAGTGTGGCATGCTACACACCCATAAAAGGGACTTTACTCAACACGTCTTATAGACACCCAAAAACTCTAAACCGTGCTCTGATACCAAGCTTATCACAACCCGAACCATGGCCTAGTCATGATGGGAATCTTAAGCCCACCGTAGGCCGGAGAACACCCTATTACCTAACCTCTAGAGCACTATTAAAAAACATAACGGAAGACAACCAAACAATAAGAAAGATAGATATACCAAAGTGTAGGTTCTAAGAATACAAAATTAATAACCAACCCAACACTTGTATATAAAACCCTCTAAATATAGAATACCAAACTAACCATGACAATAAAAAATTCACAGTTCTCAAACTAAGAAATGAAACCTCATAAAATAGCAAGGCTTTCCAAAAGATGAAGGCTCACTACTTCACAGTAACTCAATAAATGTACCATACCACCTAAAGCATATAGGAGTAATATAAAATCCCTCAGACCCTACATCATGAAATAATGTAGTGTATGGGGCTGGTTAGTTGGGCGAGCACTGGTATGTAACTCAAAGTAATGGGATAAAATAATGCCAATGTCAAAATATATACACAACAGTAATATATATATATATATAGGATGCCTAGATAAGGACAAGAGCCATGATCAGGACAGTTTAAAATACTAACCTTAATCGTGTAGCTCGCTCTATCCTAAAGGAATCCATGGGCTATATGGTTTAGCTCTTCCTACCGAAAGGGATCCAATACGTGTCAGATAAATGAGTCGAGGAAATTCAGGGGAAGGCTAAAGACACCAAGGCGATAGCCATCCCAAAATATAATCTATGTATCAAGCACCTAGTCGTAAAGACCCTTCCTCCCACTGGCAAATATGGTTTCTAGTATTGGTCTCCTCAGGACCACCACCTTCACGGTGAGCTACAAAGTTCCCTTTAAGCCCAAGTTAAAATAAATTATATTTAAACCCAACCATTAACCAAGGAGTCTTTATTAAGTCACTTACAAACTTGGCATCGTCATACCAATTATGCTTGCAAGATTATATAATATGTCAAACCAATCCATGTAACTATTTGACTCCCAAGATCCATTTAAATCCAAATCCATGGCAATTAAGGGCCTTTTAAATCTTCTTTATACATTTATCTATTAATGCAATGCAATAGTTTCAAAAGACAAGTTGAATTATACATATATCCATGTTCAAAACCAAACTTGACAAGGTAAGTTGAGGTTAATTCCCATTTCAAGCCAAAATCCATCAATTTAGGGAAACCTATATTCCCCATTTCAATTCCCATAACAATACACCCATTTAGTCCAAAAAATAAAAATTACACCATGAATTATTAGTTGAAAATGTGAGAAAAGCAATTCCAAACAAAACCCCTCAATCCAACTTCAAACCCAACATTTAAATCACATGAATAATGAATCAATTCATGCCATGATGTAAAATACATGTTTAAGGATAAGAGATATGCCTGAAATATATATATATATATATATATATATATATATATATATATATATATATAAGAAATTGGAAGAAATTAAAAGTTTAGAGCCTAAGTGTTGAATTCCTTGTGAACCCCTGGTAGCTCTTGCCTTGGGAGTTAGAGAGAAAGAGAGTAAGTTCCTAATTTGATAACCTATGGCAAAGAAAGAATTTGGGTGTTTTAAGTCATGGAATAAGAGTGTGAAGGGAGGAAAAGACAAAAAAGACCTTTATTAACACATGTAGGAAAATCCGAGTCTAGTTATGACTCAGGTAAAGACTCATGAGATATAATCATGAGCCATTTAATAGACTCATTACCTGGGAATAAAAATCCTGGTACCTCATTGTTATGACAACTTGTCCCTCGTAAGGACTTGCATGATGTAACGAGTCATCATGGGGAGTCATTGTCAGGGAATGAAATCTTGGGTAACATACTGTTATGACAATGAGTCCCACCTAATAACTTGTTATGACTTATAATGAGTTATACCCTGGACTCATTGTCAAGGGACCACCACCTAGACTTTCTTACTTTTATGACAACAGGTCATCTTGACAACTCGTAACCTTTGCAATGACTCGTTAGCAGAGTCATTGTCCAGACAATTTCAACTTCACTTCAGCAATTTGGCCTATCTAATTATCCATATCTTGGATGGTCTATGACTCAAGAACCTAGGTGTCACAGGAAGACAACCAAAAAGTGTCTAGAACGCGACATATTTGTCGCGAATAGCGACTCCCCAAAATAGTGTCTAGGTATCATAATCGTGACACTATATGTCGCGTATGCAATAGCCTTGGCAAGCATCCAATGTTACAATTGCGATAGTCAAGTTATGATAGCGACACCTACGTGTCTGGTAAGGATATAAATACCCCCTTTTTAGCCCTCTTTTCCCATTTTAATCTATTTCATAGAGTGTTAAATCCTAAATATTTGAGAATTCTCGAGATTAACTCTGGTTGATGATTTGGGAGATTATATATTGATTAATTATGCAATTTTACTTCAAATTTAAGGTAATATTTCTTTGATTTCATAGTTGATTTTCCCTTATCTTATTCAAAATTCCTAAAACTTGAGGGCTTGATTTTAGCTCCAATGTAGCTCAAATTTCACCTATTTTTAGGGTAATTACTCCTTTAGCATAAGAAAATATTGAGTTTACCTCGGAAATGCGATTTCCATAAATGAGACCCATATAGGATTTTGGTGTGGTTTTTAGACCCAAATCACAATGGTGCTATATGGGTATCATTATTCTCATCTTGATGGCTAGAATGTGATTTTGATAGCGTGGCATCTTGCAAAAGCTTCTCAGAAGAGAAAGTGATTTTTTGAGCTTTTTTTGGTATTCAGGTAGGCTAGGTTTACCCTCTTGTTAGATTGAGCTAACTCATAGTATTTTCTGATATTCTATTAGATTTAGGGTGGGATTTAGGTGTTGGTGAGATGAATTGCAATATTTTGGTTAGTTAGACTGTTTAGGCTATCCAGAAACTGCAATTTATACATGCTTGACCTATTTGCTTATACTTTAGGTGAATTTCCTATCTTAGGGTTGAATATAGCTTAGTTAACATCTAAAAGTGGATTTAGATAACTTAGCCTAGTTCGGGGTAGATTTGGCCTTGAAATGTATTTCAGGAATTGAAAGTTGACTCCTAGACCCACCTTAGGTCAAGATTGATATTAGTCCTCAAAACATTTATGCGCTTGATATACGCCTTGAAAATGGTTACTAAGGAAATATTGAGAAGGTTTGGCACTTGATGGCTATGTTGGGATTGATATGAGAGTAATGCTTATTGACCATGATATTGATTAGGCTATTAACTATGCTATTGATGATGCTATTAATTATATATATATTCCGAGTTAAAGTCTAAAAGATGATTATAATATTGGTTATATATTTCCAGTTTGAGTCTGAAAGATGATTATGATATTCATTATATATTCCTAGTTTGAGTCTAAAAGATTATTATGATATTAATTATACATTCTCGATTTGAGTCTGGAAGATGATTATGATATTAATTATATATTCTCAGTTTGAGTCTGGAAGATGATTATGATATTTATTATATACCTGATTCGAGTCTGAAGGATGATTATGATGTTAATTATATACATGGTTCAAGTTTGAAGAATGATTATTATATTATTATATACTTGGTTTGATCTTGGAGGATGATTACGACATTAATGGTATATTCATTGGTTAAAGTTCGACTATTGATTATATTTGCCGGTTTAAGTCCCGCTATACATTAAGATATGATGATATATATAAATATGATTACCAATTTAAATTCAGAGATTGTATTGTGATGTTGAGAGTATAGATATCAAATCAAGTATGAAATGAAAAAATGGTTATAGTGTGGCATGACGTGGATGGATTCTAGTTGTATCATGAGAGTTAGTAAATGGCGGTGGCAGGTGATACTATATTATTTGTACCCACCAAGCTTATGGGGACTTGCATTAGGTTATTTACTTTTCCTCACTTATCGGCTTGTGGGGGCAAATTTTTTAGTTATGATTGCATATTTTGTTATTATTCCAGTTTATTTACTCATTCATGTATAACGATTTTGGAGTAAATTTTAGTTTGCCTCTTTACCTTGACTTGTTTATGTTATCTTGCATTTTATCATACTTCTATCATTAATTATCTCTGTCGGTTGATCAACGCACAAACTACACCTCCAATTAAGGATAAAGTGATCGTTGTTAAGTGAAGTAACCCAAATAGGTTGGGGTCATCCCTAAAGGGAAGACTTGGGCTTGTATATCTAGTTTACTTAACTTAATGGGTAAAACCAAAATATAGATGGGGGGTTTTAGTATAATCTCTACAAGTAACAGGAATCAACTTTGGTTGTAAATCAATCATAGATGAACAGTAGGATTGTGTTCCCCCTGGCTTCTAACTGAGTAGGTTTCTCGTGTTCAACCTTACTATTCAATTGTTGTGCATGTAGAATTTGGTAAGATAGGCATCACCAACCATCTCTCATCACACTTTGGTGAATTTCACTTATCTCCTCTTGGTCTCATAGCATTGCTGAACTAACCCTTACCTTGGACCCAGTTTTAACTATCTTCTCTTGATCTCAAGTTGATTAGATAGATATTTACCATCTTAAGAAGTTAATACGAATGAGCTTATTTCAACAATTAAATCCAAATCACTGTTGTGATCTCCTTATCCAAATATCTACCTCTCTCTCGACTTCATAATGAATACAAGTTGGATTTTAACATTTGCAGCTGTTAAGAAAGCAATAAACTCAAAGGAAGACATAATACATGCAATAACAACTGTCTAGGAGGATTGAACAATTCCCTACTTTGTTATTTAGCTAGTGTTCCCACAATACTAGCTAAGGGAATTAGACACTTGTGTTTGTAATACAATCAATGGTGCATTAAACAATATCGTAATGATCAACAAGTAAAATAACCAAAGTCTTTAACTGAATTATCAACCAAAAAAAAAATACAAAGTAATTCCAAGATCAAAACTAGATCACAGAATCAAAAATATGTTTGTAAGTGTTTAGAGTGTGTAACCTAACTACGAAATGTCAAAAGGGTATATATAGGATACAAGAAAACCCTAAAAATCAAAACCCGAATGAAAAAGAAAAATTGAGGTTAATGACCACTTACTTAGGCCACATACGGACCGTGTACCACATACGGATTGTATGTGGTCCTAAGTAAGTGACAGACGTCCTGCAAAGATCTTGGAACTCTCCTGACTTTGGTTTTTTTCACTTACATTGGTCACATAGGACTTTGTGTAGTATATACGGACCATTTGTTCCCTTTATAAGTGACAAAGTCTTCTTTTTCCTGCTTTTGAATCTCTGGACTTTCAGTTCTGATACATAAGTTGATCACCTATAGTGGGTAAGTGGCACATATGCTCAGAATAGCCTCAAAAGTAGCCAAAAACTTCAATTTCCATCCTTTTCTTCAATTTATCAGCCAAAACCTAATTTTTTGTAAAACATATCCAAAACACATCATATCTCACAAAACAACATAAGAAACTTGCATATTCTCATAGTTTTAAATGTCAAAAGTGCTATAAATCCATAGCACAGCAACATCCTCAACTTAGAACGTTTGCATGTCCTCAGGCAAAATAATAAAACAAAAACAAAACACGATCCTTAACTAGGAAAATCTAAGCGATCTAAGGCAGTAAATCATCACTTTAAGCACAAACACATTACCTGCTCCAATATGAACAATTCAAAACCAACTGTGTATATACATGAAGCACAAAAGTGTGGCACAATGGGATCAAGATATGGAAATTACATTAGCAACAAACAACCATGCATATATATAAGTTAGACTAAGTGAACGAGTAAACAACTAGTAACATAACTCATGTGCCCTCATAACAAAGAAGTCTCAATCACTCATATGAAATCATGCATATCAATGCGGGTACGGTCAAGAGACACTCACACTCCGAAATAAGTTCCAATCAATGTACAAATAGCATATGCTTGCTCTTATTTTTGTTTACCTAAGCTTTCAAACAGTCAAGTCAGGATCACTATAGAAATTTTCTCGGCTTGTAATGTAGGCTTGGGGGCTAGTATGGTACATATGGATATTCATAGTGTCTAAGCCTCCTTGGCACTAAACTTACTTTGGGATCCATACTTTAACCAATTTATTTTTATTCCACCCTTAACTCTCCCTTTTATTCATTTTTTTCTCTTTTTTACAATTTTTCTTTTCTTTTTTAATTTTATTTTTCTACCACACCCAACCCTTCTTTCTTTTTATTTTATTTTTTCCTTCTTTATACCCATTTTAAATTATGCACCCCTATTATAGACACTCTTAATTTAGGAAAGTTGCTTGAGTTGACGTGTACAATGTCCGAGGAGAACCAGGGCCAAGAAAGTTCATTGTCACATAAATGGGAAGGCGAAAGGTAAAAATAATGAAATAGGCTATAAGGCTTAAAAATCAGGATCAAGGGGTACTTATTCACATTGAAAAGGTCATTTAGGTTAGTAGTGGACTAAAATAAAAAATGACCTATGATCCTTTCCTAACCGGCTATCCTACAACCTAGGCAAGACTAACCGAACAATTTTTGGATTTAATACACAAAGGAAACTAAGTAGCATCTCACACACATATTGAGCAGGATCACATTATAAGCTACTACCTATCTGGTTCATGCAAAAGTTAGCTACGATTATCATGTCCCTAATTCTAATGTCATAATAAGATCCATAAAATTCATACGTATATACATTCACACACAGTTCTAAAATAATATTTTTTTAAGGGGGTATCATTTTTTCTCAAAATCAATAAAAAAAAATGGCATATATCCTAAATACTTAAATCTCTGAATTACACAAAAACAAATACAATACAGATTAAAACACCATCATTACATATATTTTAAACTAGACATGCCAATTCTACCACCGTACCATGGACGAAAGTAAAAGAATCACCACAAAAAACCCACGGCAGATATGGTATACCCCACCCCCAACTACAAGACTGTGCATAATCCCTAATATGCGACCCTAATTAAAACAAAGGGAGTGAGGACATACCTGGGACGCACTAGGTGTCTGTGTCATGGTCACCCCTAGAGAGGGATATCCACTAGAGGAGGCAATTATGGTGGTGGTGTACTACTGAAAAATTTACCTGCTGCTATCTCGGCAGGCCTTTACTTATCAGCAACTGTAGTCTTTACCGACTCATGTCTGGCCTATTTTAGGGCCTGGTTAAATGGAATAGTGGGATCCTCAAGGACCCCCTCTCGAGCTCTCTTGGTCCCAATTTCGAGGACTGCTACATTATACTTGTGAATAAATCAAAGCATCAGGGCCCACACAGAGGTACTGACTAAACAACTGGGGGTATAACTGTAGGGATGGCTATAATATGGCTCTTAGTGAGAGAGCGTATTATGCTTTAAGTGTGTCCACCTCCTCCCCAATATCTTATAGATCCGGAATCTCAAGATAGCTAAACCAAGTCGATACTCAACTCTCAAAGGTATTTATCCGTGCATATAACTCAGGTTATAGCTTTGACATCGTATCCTGATATGTAGACTCCAATATAGTCTCAGCCATCTCTAGTGTCCATATCTATCTGCTTATATAAAACCACCACCTCGATCTCAATATTATCTAATCGAGTGTCGGTGACTCTTTGACTATCCACTAAGCTCTACAAAAACTCACATAAAACTCACATCATACCTGAAGCGGCAACTGAAGTGGATGGGCGAGAGGGTATAAAAGATACACCCACCGGCTCTAAAGTAGAAGCCAAGACTGATGTAGATGCAGCTGGGGTACCCTCACCCTGCGTACTCAGTTAGAGGGAATATCTTTGATCTACTATCTTAAACTCTATACTTGCACCCAGGTTACTTCTATGTGCATCAATAGGCTTTGTATGAACTGAAGGTCCCTCAGTCTTAGTCGGAGGAACTATAAGGGGCTCACGGGGTCTTCTAGGAAGGACCAGGGGTACCGTATCTTTCATAATTTTAGTTTGTGCAACATTTCTCACCTCTACCCTCTCATCAACACCTAGTATCTGTGGCACAACTGCCTCATCATATAATCTCTCAACAAGACAAGGGAATGGAAAAGTTGTCGTCTCACCAAAAACTCTCCTATAAATCTCTTATCGAATAATAGATACAAAGATAATATCGTATCTACCATCATGCTCGTAGTCAATGCAGCTTTATTTCAATTTAATACATTTTTTGCAGAAGTCGGACCTAATCTATATCAAACCAGCAGCCACCAGAAATTTGCAGCAAAAGTTAGTGTTGCCTTTTTTAATCATACCCTGCCCCTTAATCGAAGGAGTAGCATTACCAGAAGTGAAATATAGCCAGTAATCGATAGCTCTATATCTAATATCTCACTCTTATTCTTAGTATCATGCATAATATGTCTATTTCTTGGTGATCTTAATCTATAATCACACTCTATAATAGATGTTAGAGTAATATAATCTAGCCTAAAAAGAACTCAGTGTATGGTTGCCATTGAAATATCTATAATAACCCCTCTCACAAGTGTCTATTCAAGCTTGGGATGCTCGACATGCCATGGAATAGCCCTTTTGGGAGTAGTTAAAGCTATAGTAGCATGGCATAATGGATAGAGTTACCGCACCAAGGTCGGGATGTAAGAACCAAGGGTTCTAGTCATCTTCCCCAATTGATAATGCTCAAAACCTATCTATAACCGTGGTGATTTTCTCACCCTGAACAACTCTATCTTGTTCTCCTAAAAAATAGTCCTCTTAGACTTATTGATCTCATTAAAAAAGTTGTCCCATTCTAATATGGTTCAAAGGCCCTCCATGCACCATCTCAAGTTCACCTCATCAATAGGTTCCACCGAGATATGTGTGGTTTTAGATGTTTGATCATGTTGAGCTGGAGCCTTTGAATCAGGAGTTGGCACCTTGTGCAAAGACTGTCTTGCACCCTTCTCAGATTGGGGTATAGCTGATGCTCAGGAACTAATATCTAAGACTTATCCTGGGACCCTTTCTCAAATTGGGTTGTCCTGTGCATCAATATTTAGTGTTGGATCTGACTCTATCTCTTCCTTCTCATCATCTCATCCCCTTCATCATCATCATCTATAGGCTGAGGAGAGTGTGGTGGTGATTTTGGGCCAACTTCATCCTCGATCGCGGGCTAAATATGACTTAAATAGCCTTAGAATGGGTTTTAGCCTGATTAAAAGTAGTCTATCTCCACCATTGTGATGTATTTTCAAGTGGTATGCCCAAGGTGGCCATTATTAATATTTTATACTAACTCACGCCTCTATTCCCTAGTCACTCGGTGTGTCACCCTGGATAGGGTTTCTTGTAGGGTACTTCTCCACGAGCCTCTATACTTGAAGGACTCGTCCCCCCTCCTTAATGATATATCTTTCCATTTTGGTTCCATGTGTACCTAGAAAACCAAGTGTTAGCCTCTAAAAGATAATGAGGGCATTGCAAAAATCTAAGAAGAGGGATGTTCAAGCTCAAGTCTTTCAGTATCTCAATAAACCACTTGAACTTTCCTTCTGCTTTCTTTTGTTTCAGCCTTTAAGGAAAAGGTAGAGGTGGTTTTGGGATCGTACTTACTATTAGCTCACAAACTTTACCCTTACCTTTACCCTCATCAAACTTGCTCTTACTTCCAGTTGCCTTCACTGACTCTACAACAGGTATCTTATCAAGAACAACGTTATCACTTCTTGACTGACGAACAATAGGCATGGAGGAATCCACATTAGTTATACCACTCCTAGTGGTGATATCTAGAAACTGGCCATTATTTTTGGGATTTTGGACTGTGTTTATTGGAATGGTATCGATCTTTCTTAGATTTAATGTAGCCAACATTTGTCTTTGCTGGTGCTCTAGTTTTTTAATAATAGTCTCATGAGACTCATCTTTTTAGGTCAAATCTGGAATATTATACTTGATCTTCTAAGACTATCCTCTTGACTTTCTTACCTCTTCAATAATTTAGACAACAATGGCCTCCCTTCTTTTTTCAGTATCTCTGTTGCCTGGCGGAATGTACCAATCACCCTTTTTTTATAATCATCCCTTCTTCTCTAGTCTCTATTGCGCTCCCTACTATAGTCTCTATATTTATCTTCATAAAGGTTCCAACCTTTGTCCCTTTTCCCTTTGTCTCGGAAACCCGCTAATTCAAAATCTAGATACTTGGCTTCCTCCTCCAAGTCAGAATCATATGATTTGGAAGCCGACCCCGATGCACCTACTGCGTTGACCTTCTCAGAAGTCATTTGTGCAAACTTCTTTGTTTACACCCCTTTTTCAATCCTGAGCTACACAACCTCTTGTGCTACAAAGTTAGCAATCACTTTATAATTTCCAAAAGCCCCAATAGCATAAGTACCATCATCTTTCTCAACCTCCTAGGTATGCCACCCTCATTTAGTGAGAGAAATCTAGTCTAGAATCTCTAATGCAACTTCCCAACATGATTTCATAAATGCACCTCCAGTGATAGTATCTTCCATGGCCCTAGAACTGACAGCAAGTTCTCTGTAGAATATCTCTAATAAATTTGTCACTTCAATAAGATCGTTGGACATAATACTCAGCTTCTTATTAAACTAGAACCAAGCCTCATACATAGATTCAGAAGGTAACTATCTAAAGTTGTATATTTCATCTTTCAATTATAGCATCCTGGCTGGTGTAAAGAAAAGGTTTAGAAACTATCTTTGAAATTCATTCCATGTTCTAATAGATCCTCTTGGAAGTCCACCCAACCATAATGAAGCTTCTCCAATCAAAGAGGAGGGGAACAATCTTAATCTCAATGCTTCCTGGTCTACCAATGGAATTGTATAAGAAGTGCAGATCCTAATGAAATTAGCAAGATGCATGTTTGCACCATTCATCGGTGAACCTGCGAACACACCTTTAAGATTCAATAGTTAGATCATTACACTAGTTATATCAAACTTAACATTTGGGAGTAAAGTAGGAGGTATAATAGGCTCCTATTTCCATAGGCTTAATATATCCCATGTCATCCTCATCATCAGCTAGCGGTAAATACTAGTAAGTTGGGATCACTTAAGCCCTATCACCTCTAAATCCATCTTGATTATCATCGAGTGCTACTTATGATCAACTACCGGTATTTGCCTAGCTAACTCTGTTTGCTGAGCTAGACAGGCCTTTTCATCTCTTTTTTGTATAGAAGCAGCTGCTAAAAACTGCTCCATCTATCTATCAGCAATATTTTATGGATCACCTAGAGAAGGGGGAGGTACATCATTAGGATCATCCTAAACCCCTTCTAAGTGGCCCGCATGTACTGGCTCCATTATTATACAATTAGGCTATAAGATTCTCTCTCGGTTAGGATTCATTGGGAATATAGGATTGCCTTAACTCCTAGTGTTAGGCATACACTAGTGTATACCTAACTAAAGTAGAAACATAAAGACCTAAGAACTCCAACAAACTTCAATCAGTACTTCACTATCTTCCCCAACAACGATACTAAAAATTTTGATCAATGCCCAAAATACACCTCCAATTGTTGATAAAGAGGTTGCTGCCAAATAAATTAACCTAAGTAGGTTAGGGTCTACCCACAGGGAATACGTGGACTTATATCTCTAGCTTGCTAAACTCAATAGGCAAAACTGGAATTTAAATGCATGCTTTATAATAACAATCTTGAATAAGTGAAAAGAATCAACTTTGAATGTAAATCAGTCATACATTAACACTAGGATTGTGTTCTTCTTGGCTTCTAACTTAATAGGCTTCTCATGTTCAACCCAATTATTCAGTTATTATGTATATATAATCTAGTGAGATAGTTATCACCAATGCTTATCAGCATACTTTGGTGAATTTCAATCATCTCCTCTTAGTCTCAGAGCATCACCTTACTAACCCTTACCTTGGACTCTAGTTTCAACTATCTTCTCTTAATCTCAAGTTGATTAGATAAGTTTATTTCGACAGTTAACTCTAGATCACTATTGTGATGTTTTTTTCCTAGTCTCTACCTCACTTTCAGGTTCATAGTGAATATAGGATGGATCTTAATGTTTGCAACCTATTGTTGGTGAGATGCATTTATTCTTCAAAACCCATGATAATAGAGTTTGGACTGCACTTATTCTGATGGTATGATAGTTGGTTAAATATAATTTTTCTTTGATGTTTTCTCTTGGTAATATAATATATATAATTATATATGTGTGTGTATGTATGTATATTTTGTTCTAAAATTAGAAAAATTAGTATAAGTTATGCTCTGATCACTTTCTAAACTCGAAGAAAACCACAGTACATGCAAAAACAACGGTCTAGGAGGATTAAACACTTTCCCTACTTTGTTATTTAGCAAATGTTCCCAGAACCCTAGCTAAGGGAATTAACCACTCATGTTTGTAATATGATCAATAGAATTCTTAATGGGAAGCATTAAACAATATCATAGTGATCAACAAGTAAAAAACCCAAAGTCTTTAATAGAATTATCAACCAAAATCAATACAAAGTAATTCCAAGACGAAAAAAAGATGTCAGAATAAAATATATATTTTAAGTGTTTAGAGTGCATAACCTAACTACAAGACGTCAAAAAAGTATATATAGGATACAAGGAAACCCAAAAAATTAAAACCCGAATGAAAAAGAAAAATTTACGTTGATGGCCACTTACTTAGGCTACATACTGACTGTATGTGGTCCTAAGAAAGTGACAAACCCCCTGCACAGATCCCGCAACTCTCTGGTTTTTGATTCTCTGACTTACATTGGTCGCATACGAATCGTATGTGCCTTTTGTAAGTGATAGAATCTACTTTTTCCTGCTTTTGAGTCTCTGGACTTTTAGTTATGATACCTATTTTGATCACCTATGCTTGGTAACTGGTACATACGCCTAGAATAGCCTTGGTAAGTATTCATAAACTTTAATTTTCATTATTTTTCTTTAGTTTTTCATCCAAAACCTGATTTCCTAGAAAACATACCTAAAACACATCATATCTCACAAAACAACCGAAGAAACTTGCATATTTCATAGTTTTAAGTGTCCAAAATTCTATAAACCCATAGACATCATCGATCGATAATGCCTACTGAGTATCCATACTTTTGGTACTCATACCATACTTCTGTACCTTTTGGATGCAGACTCAAGTACTAGTTAATGTCGGTGATTCGTTAATCATGTTCAGTTGATTTTTAGAGATAAGATGAGCTCTTAGAGTCGAATTCGCCTATTTCTTTCTATATTACTTATGTTTAGTCTTTTGTTTCAAGAAAGATTGTGTTGACAGTTTTAAGACTTAAGCTGTATTTATAGTTGCCCTTGTACTGTCTCTACCAGGTCTTAGGTGGAACTCTTGATTGTTGGATTACTTCTTATATATTTCTATTTCCTTGTTCATTTATAAGTTATATTCATTTTTTTCATCTTTATTTAGGCATTTCCTGCCAGTTAATGCATTTTATCTAGCTCCGGGTTATGGTTCAGCTTACCTACTCGTGAAAATAAGTAGGTGTCATCATGACTCATAAATTGGATTATGACAAATTGGTATTAGAGCCTAAGTTTCTCTGGTATTTTTGGTACAAAAGAAAGTATCTTATAGAGTCACACGGATTGGAACTATGACATCTGTTTCTTATCTGTGAGAGACTATGGGAAATTTCTAGGAGTTCTTTACTTCATTTACTTAGTTCTTACTAAGAGTCTAAATTGGTTTATTGAACATTTCTTTGATTTTACTCTTTTATAGATGGCTAGGATACGTGCTACCGCAATATGAGATGAGGGTGTCAAGATCGAGCTTAGGGGTCCTACCCTATTCGTAGATGACCTAAAGGTCATAGAAATCCTCGAAATGAGTCCCTAAATAGGGGCCAGAATATAGAGCCTTTACCATACCCTATTCTCGCTCCTCAGCCAAATATTTTTTTTCCTCAACCAGTGGTAGGACAGTGACATGCCCAAGCTCCACCAAAATTTATTACCTCTTCAGTGCTTGGAGATGCTTTGGTTCATATTTTAGGGTTAGTTGGTAGTGCACCATCTAATGGTGCACAATATACAAATCAGAGTAGTACTGAGGCGGGGGCACAACATATAGCTACAACTCTCAGAGTTGAGGTCACTCTTACATCAATGGTTGTTGAGTCGATAGTTTCTTATCCAGTGGTTTCCCAGCTTGCTATTACGGAGAAGCAGAAGATGTTGGGCAGATTCTTGAGATTAGTTCCACCTATGTTTTTTGGGGCATCAGGCAAGGATGCATATGAGTTTTTGATTGTTTGTGAGGATAGTCTTCATAATATAGTCTTATTTGAGACTCCTTGTGTGAATTACACTACCTTTTAGTAGGACTTAACTGCTCGACACTGATGGACTCAGTTCTCTAATATTTTCATGGAGAAGTACATCTCCATAACTTAAGGATCCCTTGAGAGATAAGTTTTTGAGGTTGAAGTAGCACTTTATAATAGTCTCATGAGGATCATTTTCAAAAGTTGGCTAGGTTTGATAGTCTATTCTTACTTCTAAGTATGAGAGGATTTGCTGCTTTGATAAAGGGTTGAGATTTCCCCTTTTATGTCTACTAAGAGTCTGGTTACTATGGGTAGGTCTTTTACTGAGGTGTAGACCACGATTAGGTGATGGAGGAGATCTATCATAAGGCCCAAAAGGGGAAGCAATAAAAGTCCTAGATATCAGGGTAGTTTTAGTGAGATCCATAGTAGTTCCCAATTTAGTGGTAGCAGTTCTCACGGTAGATATCCTCCACGTCTATCATATAAGACTTAAAGTAATCCCAGTAGACTGATTCATGAAGCGCTTTAAATTATTGATGAAGGTTATTTTAGTGCTAGTGATCACCCTGGTCAGGGTGGCGGTCAATCTTTGAAGGGTTTGTCTTCTTCTTATTCTACTTATGGTGGTTACGCTGGGTTAGCTAGATCTATTAGTTTGGGTTAAGCTCAAGGAGCATGTTATTGTTGTGGATCTTTAGGTCACTATGCTCGAGAGTGCCCTAGTCGCAGAGTAATTATTTCTTAATCTTGTAGTATTCCCCCTATTAAAGTGGTTCATCCCTCAACTTGAGGTGGTTCGCATGGTCATAGAGGTGGTTCTGAGGGTACTAAATAAGGTTTTTCAGTAGTTAGGATAGGATATTAGTCAAGATCCCATCCAGATGGTGGGCATCGTCAGTTATATGCATTACCTGTTGCGCCCGAGGCTGAGTCTTCGGATGTTGTTGTCACAAGTATAATTTTGGTATGCTGTCAATCAACTCTTAATTTATTTAATATGGAATCCACTTATTCTTATATGTCTACTTATTATTCTCTATGGTTAGACTTATCTTGGGATTCATTATTTGTGCCATTACGTATATCTAATCTCGTGGGTGATTTTTTAGTAGTGGATTGGGTTTTCAGATCATGTGTTATAACTTTTAAAGATGTTGATACTCATGCTAATCCTATTATTATAAGCATGGTGGATTTTGATATGATTCTAGGATAGACTGGTTATCCCACTATCATGCAGTCATGGATTATTTTTCCAAGACCGTTACCTTATCCATGCCTGGCATACCCCCAATCATGTGGCAGAGAGTGGTTATCCGTGAGCCTATAGGGATTATTTCTTATGTTCATGCTAGGAAGCTTATTTTGAAAGATTGTGATTCTTACCTTGCTTATAGTTATGATGTTAGTATGGAGAGTCCGTCCGCTTGACTCTGTTCCTGTAGTTTGTGAGTTTCTTGATATGCTTCCTACTTATCTACCTAGTATTCACCCTATCTATGATATTGAGTTTATTATTGATATTGATACTGGCACCTGACCTATTCTTATGGCACTGTGGCATTGTATCGTATGTATCCTGCCAAGCTTAAGTAGCTGAATTCTCAACTTTAGGAACTTCTTGATAAGGGTTTCATTAGACTAAATATATATCCCTAGGAAGCTCCTATGTTGTTCATGAGGAAGAAGGATGGCTCCATGCGTATGTGTATTGATTATAGGCAGCTTAATAAGGTGATAGTAAAGAACCATTATGCTATACCTTGTATTAATGGTTTTTTCGATCAATTTAAGAGTGCAACATTGTTTTCTAAAATTGATTTGAGATCTGGTTACCATCAATTGAGGATTCAAGGTTAGGATATCCCTAAGACAACCTTTAGGACCCGTTATGGTCATTATGAGTTTTTTGGTGATGTCATTTGGATTGTTTAACACCCCATCTTCCTTTATGGATTTATATTTGAGTATTTAGGCCTTATTTGTAACCCTTCATGATTGTGTTTTTCAACGACATCGTTGGGTATTCGAGGAGTAGAGAAGAGAATGTGCAATATTTGAGGATAGTTCTTTAGAATTTGAGAGATCATTTTATTTTTGTCAAGTTCTCTAAGTGTGAGTTTTGGCTTGAGTCGGTGATATTCCTTGGGCATGTGGTGTCTAAGGAAGAGAATACGATAGACCTGACAAAAATTGAGGCTATTCATGATGGGCCCAGCCTACATCTCCGACTGAGGTTCATAGCATTATTAGTTTAGTTGATTATTATAGATGACTTGTTGAGGTTTTTACACCTATGACCAGATTAAATCGAATAGAGGTTCTGCTCAACTTATGCTCAATTCAAACTGGTTACAAGATTGGATGTCAATTCAAATCTTCTAAGTAGAGACATAAATGATAGTTGAAGGGACGTCATGCCACGACGTTAAATTAGGCGCTCGATAGGAGGCAACCCATCATGCCATGAAAAATGGAGTGTATCCTTTAAATTTTGCATGTTAGCGTAGATTTTAAATTTTTGTGATTTATTAATGATGCACACACGCAAGTGTATGTGGTCTCACCAGTAGTAAAGTGGCCCTTTAGAAGCCTAGTATCGATCCCACATGGACTTGTTTTAATAACTATCAAATTTTTCTTCACAATTGAGATTAAATTGATATGGAACCAACCAAAAGAGTTTGTGAGTTGTAAACTGAAATTAAAGTAAATAATGCAATAAAGTAAATTTCTTGGAAAATCAATAAGGACAAGCCCAGGGTTAAGGCTCTACGAAAAATCATACTAAACTCTTGAACTTCATTGGTTAGATTACTTATCTTGGTTATTGATTCACGGGGTTGATATTATGATCATGGTCTCTCGAGCCTCTAATCACCTATCTAACTTAGCCCCACAACTACATTGTCGAGAGGGGATGTGTAAGGAACTAAGCTAAATTCAATTATATTTCATCCTGTAGCGAACCAAATAGGTCAAGTAGGTATATCTCTATCCTACATGCAAATTACAATCTTTATTCTATAGAAGGTTATAATCCTACTCTATTTACCCCCACGTTCTATCCTCTTATTCCCCCTCTCGAATTTACAAAGACAACAATAGATGTGTTCAAATTGTTTTGAATCCTTAAAATAGTAATAAAAAGGGTAAATAAACAACCAAATATTATAAGAAACCAAAACTTAATCAATTCAAAGCAATAGTAATCATGTTCTTGCCTTAACCCTAGAAAGGGGGCATTTAGCCACTCATAGGCATAGTCATAATCACCATAAATGAATACAAGATAAAATCCATAAATAAACTAAATTTAAAGGAGATAAACCCTATTTGAAGTGTTCCATCCCCTCTCCAAGTTTCAAAGCCGTCCAAGGTGTATAACATTATGTTCAAGTGTCCTATTTATAGGAGGACAATTTGGCCATTTTGTAGACTAGGTTTGTATCGCCCCATCTATTCCATGGACTAGGGTGTGCGATTTGGCCTCATCACAGTGAAATACTTGAAAGCAATTTTGTAATCCATAACCATGTCCATGATGTCCCGCTCATAGCATGGACCAAAGTCCGCGATGCCCCATGTATTTACGATCTTAATTTGACTTCTAAACTTGTCTTGTGCATTTATCATTCCATCCCAAGCCTTGTGGTGTCGTTTACATGTTATTTAAAGCTTCTGTATCATCCATATATCATCATCATCATCAAATCACCAAGTGTATTATAACATCAAACATCATGGATTAGAGCTCAAAACAACATAATGTCCAGGACAATGAACTAGAGACTTAAGCTAAGAACTAGTTTTGCCCTTTTTGATCTTTAACTTATTTTTGACTGTAGGCTTGATTTAGTTAAACCTTAAACCTTTTGAATAATTAATTTAACACTAAGATGCTTATTTATACCATTATTAACATATTAAGCACATAAGTAGTCCTCAAAATAAGTCTAAATAAGCCCGAATAATAATACTGAGATACATAAATTCACCTCAGATCATCATCCCACACTTAAACTCTTGTTCATCCTCAAACAAATATTTACTCTAAGCATCATAATTTGAGTTCACTCCACTCTTTTACTACCATCAAGACACTCAAGGTAGTACTACAATAACTACACAGAATGCAAGTTTCTACACTAAGCATGTTATTTACACAATTAAAAGCTCAAGAATACTACTTCAAAACATCCTAGCTTCACTTAGTTGGCAAACTCATATATATTTCCCAATCAAAGACATCATAGATGTAATTTATAACAAAATGGGTACAAGAATCAAATTACACTATCTCTCCCAAGGAATTCACAAGTTACAGACGATGAACCATAGGCTTGCCCTTAGTGTAGTACTCCACTAATATCAGAATAATAAAGCTTAGGATCAAATAGGTCTTCAAGGGTTGTAATGTAGGTTAAGGGATGGGTAGGAACTATTTTGGCCAATAATAGTGACTATATTCTCTAAGCACTTTAATACATTACACTTTTCATTCAATTCACCTTCAACAACTTATTTACACCACTTCTATCAACCCACATCTTTTGTTTTGCCCCATCTCATTAAGCTCATTCACACACACTATGGTAGGAGTATTCTAGGTACACATTATTCAACTTTTATCACAAATTTTCGTTTCACTCCCAACCAAAAAACATTAATTATACACTCCAATATCTATTACTTTAGGGATTAAATTTAACCTTTCTCCTACTTAAATTTTAAACTCCTTAACTCAATTAATTTTACACTAAAGCTCTTAGGAGATTTGGATCAAATTACGGTCAATCAAAAAAGTGGATACAAGCTACATATGAGGCTACCATAGAAAATAATCTAAAGGCTCAATGGGGCTCACTAGGATTACCCATAAGGAAAGGTAAAAGAGGGTATGAAACATAACTGTCAAAGAAATGCCTATATTATCTCCAAAATCCACACTCTTTATTTAGCCTTTTATACACATCTGGAAAGTTCTTGACATTAAGTGCAACAAGGAATATACAAAACGTCACACACTTATGGTGCATACTCAACTCAAGTAGGATCTTTATAAACTATTAACCAAACAATCACATGAATTCAACATTAAGCCAACAAGTGCACGAGTCATAATCATGAGCCTAGGAGTCTGAAAAGTAATAATTCACACAATAGACATGCTCTTTACAATTAAAACACTTGTATCATGTAATCATAGATAGCACCAACAAGAATATCTCACTTACCTAAAATAAAAAATTTTACCCTTCTTCATACCGAGGTGCACAATGACCAAGGAGGACCAGGGCCAACACAGGTTCATTGTCACACAAATGGGCTAAAAATGGGAATTTCCCCTTCCTACACATAAAAATCTACTTTATCCCCAAAGTATACTTAAAAGTAGAGATAGAAATACTCCCTGGGGCCTCTAGGACTAGCTAGTAGCATCTTTTATACATTAAGAGGGTCCGGGGACCCCACACTTAGTCTTCGCCATGCTCTTTAGCTTAATTTTTTAGATACTTAGACTTCCCATCAACTTGTGACTCAACAAAAACAAAAAATTAGTAAAGTAAAAACTAAAATTACTAAGAATAAAACCTACCTTAACTTGGGTTGCCTCCCAAGTAGCGTCTGATTTAGTGTCGAGGCACGACCCACATCAACTTTTTCCTCCACCTTGAGGATATAAATTTTACCCCCAATGTCGCATCTATCTTTTTGCTTCTCTCATTAGGTGGTGGTACAAAGATTAAGCATCTGAGTAATGGATGGTGCATGGTAAACCACTCGGCCTTAAAGTGAGGTATGTTCTTGAGTTGCTTTTCTAGTGCAAAATTAAGAATATAGGATTCTTGTTCCTCATCTTCACACATATTCCACTATTTTAAATGACTCCACAGACATGTCATCTTTTAAACATAATGTAGAAAAGTGTGTTGAATGAGGCCGAACCAATCCCAATTCTAAATTTATACCATCTACAACACACTCACTCATATTCACCTTCTCAATGTCAGTCTTAAGAGAAATATGATAACTGAATGGCTGAAATTCTTATGTTTGCTCCACAAGTTGGCTAGTATCCTCCTTTGTTTTTCTCAACCTCCGCGGAAATGGTGGTGGTGGTCTCTCTTTAACCTATTCAGCTACTTTATTTTTCAAATACTTAGACTTTCTTAAATTATCAGCAACTTTGTCTGCAACCAACAAAGGAGCCAACTCTGCATCTACCTCTTTAGTTGTCTTTGGAGGCCTTTCATTCAGCTATTTACCATTCTTTAAAGTGATTGACATTACTTGTTTAGGAGGTTCAGTGTCACTTGAAAAACCACCTTGAGGCCTGGTATTTTGTGCCTACAACATTTGCTCCAACTGATACTCAAACTGCTTCTGAAGTACTTGTCGACTTTTAAGTTCAATAGTCATTTGTTCTTGGGTGGCCATGATCTTTTTTAACATCTCCTCTATGTTACGGGCCTGTGTGTTTTGCTATTGTTAAAACTGTTGTTACTGGTTGTCATTTGATGAATTGTTTGGTGCCTGAGTCTGCCACTTTTGGTTGTAGGTATTACCATAATTTAGCCTTTGAGCATTGGCCACAAACATGACTGACTTAGGATTAGCACCACACGTATCTATAGAGTGATCATTGTTGATTCAAACCACAAACCAACTTGTGGTCTTCTCCACATATAGGATATTATCCACCTCATCTTGTGAAGGTCCTTTCCATATGCTTTCATTAAAATTTGGACAAAAAGCCTCTCGGTGGGATCCTCCATAAAACCAACAATCATCACCACTCGAAAACCATTTATCCCAGGCTTCCATATCAAGAAGTATGACAAAACAAGTAAAAGAAACTAAAAGAAAAAATACTAAACTATGTACAACTCAATATATCTAAACTAAAAATAAAAGTTGCCTATTTACAAGTCCCCGAAAACGGCACCAAAAACTTGTTGTGTCCAAGTGCACACGCAAGTGTATGTGGTCTCACCAAGTAGAAAAGAGTCCCTTTAGATGCCAAGTACCAATCCCACAAGGACTTGTTCTAACTACTATCAAATTTTAGTTCACAATTGAGATTAAATTGATGTGGAAGCAACCAAAAAATTTTGAGAGTAGTAAACTGAAATTAAAGTAAACAATGCAATAAAGTAAATTTCTTGGATAATAAATAAGGAGAAGCCCAGGGTTAAGGTTCTTCGAACAATCATACTAACCTATTTAACTTCATTGGTTAGATTACTTATCTAGGTTGTTGATTCACAGGGTTAATATTATGATCATTGTCTCTCAAATCTATAATCACTTATTTAACTTAGCCCCACAACTACATCGGTGAGCGGGGATGTGTGAGAACTAAGCTAAACACATTTATATTTCATCTTGTAGTGAACCAAATAGATCACATAGGTATATCTCTATCCTACATGCAAATTATAATCTTCATTCTGTAGAAGCTTTTACTCCCACTCTCGAATTCACAAAGACAATAATATATGTATTCTAAGGGTTAGAAATCTTTAAAATAGTTACACCAATGGTAAATAAACAACCAAAGATGATAATCAATCAAAACCTACTCAATTCAGAGAACTAGTAATCATGTTCTTGACCTTAACCCTGCAAAGGGGACGTTTAGTCACTCATGGACATAGTCATAATCACCATAGATGAATACAAGATAAAATCCATAAATAAACTAAAGTCAAAGAAGAAAACACTACTTGAAGTGTTTTCCATCCCCTCTCCAAGTTTCAAAGCCGTCCAAGGTGTATAACATTATGTTTAAGTGTCTAATTTATAGGAGGAAAATTTGGTTATTTTGTAGACTAGGTACGCGTCGCCCAATCAATTACATGGACTAGGGTGTTAAATGCAGACTTATCGTGGTGACATAATAGAAATTTATTTTATATGAAATATCCATTTCCGCGATTCCCCTCTCATATCATGGACCCAGGTCCACGATGTCCCATGCATTTATGACCTCAATTTGACTTCTAAACTTGTCTTGTGCACTTGTCCTTCCATCACAAGCCTTGTGGTATTGTTTTCACGTGAATTACAGCTTTTGTATCATCCATATCTCATCATATTAAACTCACCAAGTGTCCTATAACATCAAACACCATGAATTAGAGCTCGAAACAACATAATGTCAAGGATAACAAACTAGAAACTTAAGCTAAGAACTAGCTTTGCCCTTTTTGATATTTAACATATTTTTGACCCTAGGCTTGATTCAATTTAACCTTAAACCTTGTGACTAATTACTTTAACACTAAGATTCTCAATTATACCATTATTAACACATTAAACACATAAGTAGTCCTTAAACAAGCCTAAATAAGCCCAAATAATAACACTGAGATAGATAAATTCACCTCGGATCAATTAATCCATGCATCTATGGAACTATAGAGTGTTTTGAGTGATTTTGATTTGGGAAAAGATTGAATTTTGCTTAGTGGGCTTAACAGGGGAAAATAGAGGTGCAAAAATGCTCTTTGTTACCACGATTGCGGAGCTCAGATCATGATCGTGATTATCCATGTCACCGCAATTGCGGACTCTGGACCACGATTGTGGTCAGAATAGTATTAAAAGACCATTGGCCTCCCCTTTTCCTCACATTCCTTTCTCAAATTATCTATCAAATTGCACCTACTCTTGGGCACATTTAGGTATTAAAAAGCATTAGAGAATCCTTCTTGCATCATTCCCATGGTAAGTGTAATGAATCCATGCTTTAATTATTAAAAATAGACCATAGAATGCACGATATAGGGAAAGCCTAATTCTATGATTTTCATTGTTAAATCTGTGCAGCAATGAATTTGTGCGGTAGTTAGTTGCTAGAATATGGTGTGCACATGCGTAGGAAAGTCTTGATTACCCAAATTATGTATGAAGTTGAGTAAAATAAAGGGTGCACACCAAGTGCTCAATCAAATGCCCAAACGAGTCTTTGCTAGCTATTTTCACATTCTAAGGGCATGATAGAGCACCTAGTAATCTTGTTCAATGATTTTAGTGTCAATTCTTGTTGTAAAACATGATTAGGCTTAGAATTTGGATTTTTAGACATAGTTTGTGCATGAAAATATTTATAGTAAATGTTGAGTGTTCTTCTTATGTTTTGCATATTGATACCATGGAACACTATGATCAAAATCTGGTTCATGACCCCTGGGTGTCATAACCAATGCTATGATGAGCTGCCAGAGACAAAGTTGCTCTCGAAGAGTGGAATCTGCTTGGATAAAGTACTAAAAAAGCTCCCAACATTTCATGATAGGCTAATGGACACCGAATTATGGTGTTTTTCCCCGAATCCTTGAAAGGTGAATGAGCAGTGGGTGCAAGAGTTCTATGCTAATATTATCATCGTATCTTTCTTGGACCCAGTCATCAGGATTCAAGAAAAAGGGGTAAACTTGGGGGCAGACAAAATTAATGATATCTATAGTAACCCAAATACAAATATGGAAGAGTTCAAAGCAAAAGGATATGAGTTGGGCAACAGGATAGTGGAGAGGTTGTGTCCGAGAAAAGAGGTCTTTTAGGATTCTACCAAGAGAAACATATCAATGAATAACTTCACTTCCAAGTCTTAGGTTTGGTTGACTATATGTAACGCTCCGAGTCTGGTACCCCAGACGCTACACGGTGCTAACAATCTCGAAGGACCACTAGCTAACCCATGATTGGTACCTGTTATGAGCACTGCATAATAGTAATACTGTAATAACAATATAACTGAGATAAATATGGAAATTTAGTGGAAAACTTGCAATAAGGTTCCAAACTGAAATAAGCAATGTCTGATCAAGGTATAATAATACCAAAACTGGAAAAAAATAACTGTCTGAAATACTCTAGTCTGAAAATTCTCTAAACTATCTGAACTGTGAAGATGATTGGACAATCCCTCAACTAACTCTAACTGCTAAAATAACTGAGAACTAAAATGTAATGCCCCAATTTTCTGAACCGAAATGCTACACGATGCTCATGACCCCGAGGGACCACAATCTAACCCATGACTGATATCTGTACCTGTACACTGTATAATATATATATATATATATATATATATATAAAAACATAATACGAAACAAAGGCTGATAGGCCATAAGGGTCAAACTGAATACCAAACATCTGGTGGGGTATAAATACCCAACAACAACCTGAAATACTATCTGAAAACATTATAGTCTAGAAAGCCTCTAACTATTTGAAAAGAGAGTTGATGGGACATGTCCCCAACTAACTCCGATAACTAAATAAAACTGAGTACTACAATGATGAAACACAATAATATGTCCTCGCATGATAAGGGCTCATCACTGACGTTGAAAGCTGAAATTGATCAGCTACTTCTGCTATGGATCTCGTGTCTCAGAAACTATGGTGTAACATAAAATAAAGCACCATAGCGCAAGTGCGTTAGTACAACTAAGAGTAATGAGTATACAAGTGAGGTAGGCTATATGCAATTGGTTACATGCATCAACAATGCTAAATAACTGACTAATATGAACATGAGAGTACATCTAAAATTATGAGACTGAGACTGATATTGTGATACATGAATACTGAATCTGATCTAACATGGTACTGATAACTGATAACTGATATAACATGGGCGATTGTGTATGACAGTCTTGATTCTGATGGAACTAGCTGAGTTCCATACTATATCTGTATTGACTGTATCTGACAGTCCTGAAGTCTAAAGAACTATCTGAGTTCTTTTACTGATACTGAGACTGAAACTGTGGGAAGTAGCTGCTTTACCGACATGCCTCATGTATGCTAATATAGCTGAACTGGGGTCTAATCCCTGCCCTGATTGGAAGGATGTGAATACCTTGCCATAGGTAAATACAAGCTGTGAGTGACCCTCAAATTTGGCAGTGTCCCTAAAAGAGAACGGCGAATGTCCGCCTTATCAACCCTCAAGCTGCTAGTGTTGATGTCTCAACCTATGCTGGCTACATAGTTTTGATACACAAGGATTGATTCTAGGAATCACACCCTTATCTGAAGAAGGTGAGTTCCTATCCTTGGGTTCACTCAGTACTAACTTCTACTCCCATCTGAAGAGACTGAACATGATTGACCAAACTGTACATGAGCTGAGTTTCCTGGATTCCGTTGACTGACGAAATGCTACTGATATCTGACACTGACTGAGGTCATGAGATTTCTGAGACTTCCTGAGTCACATAACTGACTGAATTCTATGGAACATGGCTGGACTAAAGATATCGTGACAACATGACATGGCTCTAGGAACACAGCTATATTTTTTAGGTACAATTACCCCCAGGACTCGATGGAAGGAAACTGACACACATGACTGACTTGTTCATAGGAATAAAGTCCACAATTCACAATATCATAAGTAAGGGATTCAATACTACACATGGTTCTCAATATTTCATACGTGGGAGGGGACACATTCAACGTGGAAGTACTTTCTTAACTTCAACATCATGTTCACTACATATCACAACCACAATATATATCAATAACGTGGAATTCATGTAGAATCATAAAGCATAGAGCGTGAACTTGTTACTTGGTACTCTTAAGTCATGAAAACATGATTATTATTATTCTAGGAATTTCATCGAACACCTTGCATGCACAATTTAGGCATAGGTGAAACCATAAGATTTTACATCATGAACAACCAAGTTTTACATGTTTTCAACTCACATGGTGTCATAGATTCATAATAACACATAAAGATTCCAACTTGGGAATCATTCAACATCAACAACTTGATTATCAACATCCAACAATATAGATATCATAAACAACTAATTTCATAGATTTCAACTTACATACTAACATAGCTTCATGAAAATACATAAAGATCCCAACTTGAAACCATAATACATGAACATAATCATACCACAATAAAGTATTCACAATACATGATTAAAAACTTGATTATTGAGCTCCATGTATGAAAGGAATCTATGGATGAACACTACACATACCTTAGATGGAAGATTCTTGATGATTAACGGTGACATCTTTTGAACTTGGGTCTTCAAATTAAAACTCTTTCTATTGTTCTTGAGAGAAAATAATGAAAAGAGATATATTTTGATCCAAATGAGCCTTAATACTATGTTTGTGTATATATATAGGGTGGGGCAAAAAACTAAAATACCCCTAAGGAGAGGGAGAAAGATGCAGCTGTCCCTCTGTTGATAGTTTTGATATGCTGAAGTAAATTATTCATAAATTTTTACTCCGACATTGGATTTGGATAAAACTAATTGAATTGGAAAGAAAACTCAAAGATATTTCTATTGATATATAGCATCCCACCCAGTTCATTATATACAGGGAGTTATGGGGTCTTACAGTATCTTCCCCTTGGGAACATTCGTCCTCGAATGAGACTTGACTAAGAGGAGAGAAGACTATCTGAACATGAATGACTGAAACATGATTTCGTGACTGACATGACTAATAAACTGAATATATCATACTAAACATGCATATCTGATGCATGACTGATGAGTTTAATTAATGCATATCTAATGCATAATTATATTACTGGACTGATAAATGAATGCATGACTGAATATGCAATGGTAATGGATACCAAATTTGTAATGGGAACATGAGCATGAATTTGGATATCGAATTTGTAATTGAAATCTGAACATGAAACTGAATAATCTTAAGGAGAACTGTTACCTTGAGCTAGATTTGAGTTTGCGGAGAAGAGGTGAGGGTACTTAGTTCGCGTGTCTGCTTCTTCTTCCCAAGTAGCTCCCTTTAGGGACTAGTTCCGCCAAAGAACTTTGACTAGAGGGATTTCTTTGTTCCTCAGTCAACAAATCTGATTGTCTAGGATTTCGACCAAAATTTCCTTATAGGAGAGGCTGTTATGAACATCAATGCTCTGATTAGGGACTACTCGAGCTCATAAGCTACCTTGCCGAAATGACTGAGAATCTTGAAGGGATCGATATATCGAGGACTGAGCTTCCTTTTCTTATCGAATCTCTTCACTTCTTTCATGGGAGAGTATTTAGATAGATAAAGTCATTAATCTCAAAATCGAGATCCTTTTACTAAACAAGCATGAATAGGAAACGAAGAACATGGCTGAGTCTGAAACATGATGCATGAACTGAATACTGTGAATTGGATATCGTGACTAAGTTGTAACATAGGACATGAACTGAGTATCATAAACTAAACTGAGCCAATGAGTACATGGCTTACAGCTAATATTGGAGATAGAGGGTCACTTATGGGTACCCACCACTCCAAACTGGATTCATTACATAAAAAATGATTGGCATGTTTAAATCATGAAAGTTTGGGGGTTATAGTGTATCTCCCCCTTGGGACACTATGTCCCTTGAAGAATGCTGGACTTGGAAGAGATACCGAGGGAAATCTGAGATGGTGTACAAGGCACCTACAAACTGAATCATGACTGAATATCCGAGATCTAAAACTGAGACATGATACTTGACTGAGTTGAGCTTAGAGCTACCTGGTTGGTTTATCTGAGAATGGTTACATTCTTCCATGATATTTTGGCTAGTATAAAAAGATAGAGAGATGGGAATACAAAACTATATGAACTTATCTATATGAGATAGCTGAATAATAAGATCGTATCCTGATTAAGATTCGATAAGATGAGTTGAGGCCTATGAACATCATCTAAGATAAAGTAACTAAGCCTCATGTATTTCAATTGAGACTACTTAAAAGATTCACATGGGTGCTGAGTACGAGTGCATAAATATGATAACTTATCTGATTAATTGGATAGCTGACAGCTGAATTCTGGGTCTGCTAGGATAAACTGTGCTTAGCCTGAATAGTTGAACTGAAACTGTAGAGTATCATGCATAAAAGGTAAGGACTAATTTAGTAACATGAGGTAACAGAGCATGGATTCATGAGGTCTGTATTATTTAAGAATACGAGACCAAGCATACCACATAATTTGGAAATCGATGTATTGGAATACCTATAAATGAGTAACTGATAACTTTACGCTATAGTCAAGCAAGTCTAAAATTGAATTGAGTTTTTCTAATCTGGTTGCTAAACTGAAGATGACATTATAACTGAATCTGTAACTAGGACTCATAATGGAGCCGTTGTTAGGTTCTGGTAACTTATTACTAATTGCTGAGGTTTAGGATGATACTGAAGTACTGAATCTTGATGTCTAGGTAACTAATAACTGATAGGCATGGTCCTGTAGGACTATCTGAGTCCTTTACTGAATACTGATTACTAGGCTAACGTTGTATCTGAGGACTGAGGGACAGAACATCGACCCCAAGGATTCACCGAAGAATCCAAACTAAGGGTATATGTGACATATTATGAATTTCTGTGACCGCTAGGTGCGTAGCATGAATCATGAGAACTAAGTATTCTATAGACTGAGATACTAGAACACTATAGCTGAGTAACTAGTAACTAAATTTTGATAGTTACATGATGGGGCTGACATAAGTCAAGGATCTGAACGTACATTCACACTCTGTACTTTCTCAACTTCTAAATACAACCTCTTGCTAGACATCTACCAGCACAATAACATGACATTCAAGCCTATCTTCATAACTACACCCTCATGTAAAACAAGCATACGAAATCTTTTCTTAGTCATGAAATATTTACTCTCCCCCATCTAAGCAATAGCTCATTACTACACTATTTCACAAGGAGAGCTTACTAAAGGGTTTAAATCAGGAGGACCTGAAGCATGAATGGACGCTAACTAAACTTAACACATGACTAAAACCTAAGGAGTAGAATATCAACTACATGATTTTACCCAAAAGGTCTGACCTGAGAATATACATAACGTATTTTGAATTTATCTGATCTGTAGGGGCATAGAATGAGTCATGGAAACTAAGTATATTGTAATGCGTGATGTGAGTACGTGAGTCATAAGTTGCATGACTTGAGTCTAGAATTTCTGTATTTGTGAGACCTGATTCATAATACCGAGTGAGCCGGAACTGTACACGATTCTATGGAAAGCATGTGAATGAGCTGGGTGTATGGAACTGATTTGTACTACGGGGTAAAATAGGACCCCTTATACTAGTAACTAAAACCGTATATGATTTATGGAAAAAGGAAATACATGAGCATGGTTCATGACCATAGAGTTGACATGCAATACGTGAGTGGGTTTTATGATAGCTGAAGTGCAAAACTCCACACTAGGATAAGAATGGGTCGGGAATTGTCTTCCCTTACTGCTTCTCTAGACATACAGGCACTAATACTGGAATCTGAGGGATCGACTTGATCACTTAATCTACTATCAAGTACTTACATTCTTTCCGATACATGCTTGGCTTACTAAACACATCATTTGTTACTGTTTCCTTATATGCTACTAATATCACATCCATACCTTCATACCTAATTTCATTTCAATAGACTAAAATTCTTGCTTGCACTGTTCAAGCCTACTGATTGGTACAAATATCCCCATGAATTCATAATCTGATCAATTCGGATAATATTATCCCACTCTACTATTACTAAGATCCTAGATGCATGCTTCTAACTCTAGGTCATGTGCTATCATAGGATTCTGAGAAGGGATCTGATGATATATCTAAATTTAAGTTAGAGAATGAGTTCTCATCATCGTGAATGAAATCCATATAAATTTGGAACATAATGGGACTGGTGGGGTATTTTTGAGTTTGTGGTCAATCCCATAACTGACTACAGGGATTTTCTAGGAAAGCCCTATCTGTAGGACTTGAGCTTCACTATTTCTGTTACCTTAAAAGTAAGGTGGAGTTGACATGAGTAAAGCAAAATAAGAATCTACATGAGTTTTCTTGGAAAACTTTCTATAGCATGATCTGAGACATGAAAGAAGGGAAACTGTTCTTAAAACATCTCATAGCCTCCTGAACATAAATGTGACGCGCAACACACCCATTCACAATACTCTACTAGATGCGGTTTTCAGACTTTCTAGGACACAATTGAACCTTAGGCTCTGATACCAAATTTGTAACGCTTCGATTTTTTGAACCGAAATGTTACACGGTGCTCATGACCCTGAGGGACCACAAGCTAACCTATGACTAATATTTGTACCTTTACACTGCATAATATATATATATATATATAAACATAATATGGAACAAAGACTGATAGGCCATAAGGTTCAAACTGGATATCAAATATCTGGTGGGGTATAAATACCCAAAAACAACCTGAAATACTATCTGAAAACATGATAGTCTAGAAAGCCTCTAACTATCTGAACAGAAAGTTGATGGGACATATCACCAACTAACTCTGATAAATAAATAAAATCGAGTACTGCAATGATAAAATAGAATAATATATCATCGCATGATGAGGGCTCACCACTGATGCTAAAAGCTGAAACTGATTAACTACTGCTGCTATGGATCTCGTGTCTTAGAAACTATGGTGTAACATAAAAGAAAGCACCATAGCGCAAATGCGTTAGTACAACTGAGAGTACTGAGTATACGAGTGAGGTAGGCTATATGCAATGGGTTACATACATGAACAATGCTAAATAACTGACTAATATGAATGTGAGAGTACATGTAAAATTATGAGACTGAGACTGATATCGTGATACATGAATACTGAATCTGATCTGACATGGTAATGATAACTGATAACTGATATAACATGGGTGATTGTGTATGACAGTCCTAATTCTGATGGAATTAGCTGAGTTCCGTACTGTATTTGTATTGACTATATCTGATAGTCCTAAAGCCTGAAGAACTATCTGAGTTCTTTTACTGATGCTGAGACTGAAACTGTGGGAAGCAGTAGCTTAACCAACATGCCCCATCTATGCTAATATAGCTGAACTGGGCTCTAATCCTTGCCCTGATTGGAAGGGTGTCAATACCGTGCTGCAGGTAAACATAAGCTATGAGTGACCCTTAAATCTGGCAGTGTCCCCAAAAGAGAACGGCGGATGTCCGTCTCATCAACCCTCAAGCTGGAAATTTTGATGTCTCAACTTATGCTAGCTACATAGTTCTGGAATGCAAGGATTGCTTCTAGGAATCACACCCTCATCTGAAGTAGGTGAGTTCCCATCCTCGGGTTCACTCGGTGCTAACTTCTACTCCCATCTAAAGAGACTGAACAAGATTGACTAAACTGTACATGAGTTGAGTTTCCTAGATTTTGTTGACTGACAGAAAGCTACTGATATCTAACACTAACTGAGATCATGAGATTTCTAAGACTTCCTGAGTCACATGACTGACTGAATTCTATGGAACATGGCTGGACTAAAGATATCATGACAACATGACATGGCTCTAGGCACACAGCTATATTTTTTGGGTACAAGTATCCGCAGGACTCGATTGAAGGAAACTAACACACATGACTGACTTGTTCACAGGAATAAAGTCCACAATTCATAATATCATATGTAGGGGATTCAATAATACATATTAATCTCAAGATTTCATATGTGGAAGGGATACATTCAACGTGGAAGTACTTTTTTAACTTCAACATCATGTTCACTAAAATCACAACAACAATACTTATCAATAACGTGGAATTCATGTAGAATCATAAATCATAGAGCATGGACTTGTTACTTGGTACTCTCAAGTCATGAAAACATGGTTATTATTGTCCTAGGCATTTCATTGAACACCTTGCATGCACAATTTAGGCATAGGTAAAACCATAAGATTTTACATCATGAACAACCAAGTTTTACATGTTTTCAACTCATATGGTGTCATAGATTCATAATAACACATAAAGATTCGAAATTAGCAATCATTCAATATCAACAATTTGATTATCAACATCCAACAATATAGATATCATAAACAACTAATTTCATAGATTTCAACTTACATACTAACATAGCTTCATGAAAATACATAAAGATCCCAACTTGAAACCATACAACATGAACATAATTATACCGCAACAAAGTATTCACAATACATGATTTAAAACTATATTCTTGAGCTCCATGGATGAAAGGAATCTATGGATGAACACGACGCATACCTTAGATGGAAGATTCTTGATGAATAATGGTGAAATCCTTTGAACTTGAGTCTTCAAATTGAAACCTTTTCTATTATTCTTATGAGAAAATGATGAAAAGGGATATGTTTTTGTCAAAATTAGCCTTAATACTATGTTTGTTTATATATATAGGTTGGGTCAAAAGACTAACATACTCTTAAGGAAAGGGAGAAAGATGCAGTTGTTCCTCTATTGACAGTTTTGATATGCTGAAGTAAATTAATCATAAATTTTTACTCCGACATTGTATTTGGATAAAACCAATTGCATTGGAAAGAAGACTCAAAGAGATTTCTATTTATATATATAATAACTCCCATTTCATTATATACAGGAATTTATGATCGTTTGAAGTTAACCCTAAAATTTTGGCCTGAAATTCTCCCGGAATGCGGGAGTATTTCAAACCAGTGAGTTCAGCCACTGAAATGCACCGAAAATGCGTTATAAATATGAACAAGACATACTAGGGTCTTTCCTTATTGCAACTCAACTTGAAAATCAAAAAACGGAGGTTAGGAAGGTTGCCAAATAAATCCCCGAAGTTCGGAGGCTGGAAATATGACTAGTGTTGAACACTTAACAAAAATTCTTCTAAGTATTGGATTTTATTATCAAGCCTTAAGGATATGAGTTAGACTTAAAATTTTATGGGTTCTTATATAAAATAATGAAATAATCATGTCCTCGAACTATGAGGACTCACCACTGAGTCTGACTGCTGAAATCTTAACAGCTAAGTGTGATTGGGAACCTGAGCGTCTGAACCTATAGCATAAAACACCATAGCACAAGAGAAAAGTATGCTTCAGTATGTGGGAATGTAATAGTATGCAAAGAGGGGTAGGCTAAATGCATGGGTTCATATGCATGAACAATACTAACTTAATGACATGAGTATAACTGAATGAGAGTACATGCATGAATACATGAACTATAACTGAGATCTTGATAATACTAAATACTAAATTTGAATACTAATAACATGGATTTCTAATGACTGATATACTATTAACTGAGTGACTGTGTTTGACAGTCCTGATTCTGATGGAACTAGCTGAGTTCTGTACTGAACTGAGTGACTGTATCTGATAGTCTTAAAATCTGTAGAACTATCTGAGTTATATCCCAAAGACTGAGACTGACACTGTGGGAGGTAATCATCTAACCGACATTCCCCAAATAAGATAATATAGTTGAGTTGGGGTCCAATCTGTAACCCCAATTGGAAGGGTGTCAATACCACACCACTGGTAAGGATAAGTTGTGAGTAACCCTCATCTTTTAGGTACACTAATGAGAATAGAGAGACCCTCATCTGATAGATTAAGCCACCTTATCAACCCTCAACTTCAAGGTTTGATGTCTCAACCTACGTATGCTATGTAATTCTGGAATGCAAGGATTGCTTCTAAGAATCACACCCTCTATTAGCAGGTGAGTTTCCCATCCTTGGGCTCACTCGATGCTGAATCTTACTCCCATCTGAATAGACACTGAATTGATTATATGAGCTAAACTGGACTGAGTTTCGTTGACTAACAAAATACTACTGAATTTTGTTAACTGACTGACTTTGCTGAGGATTTAACTGAATACTTACTAGGATTGGACAGATACTGAATTCTACTGATCATGGCTTGACTGAGAGTATCTTGAAAACTGACACTGGCTCTAGGCACACAGCTAAATTGTTGGGTATTAAATACCGCCAGGACTCGATAGCATGACTATTAATACGACATGACTCTTCTAGAACACATGGCCATAGTCAACAATTTATAATACAATCATTGAGGGATTTCATGAAGCACTTGATAATCATAATCTTGTACATGAATAGGAATACATTATAACATATCACTATTTCAAAAATCTAATCTCGTGAACATTCCATCAAGCAATTACAAGGAATAGCTTTAGCATGGGAGTCATTTTTTAACATGAGAGTATAGCATGATTTCACCATTTAGGTCACAATTGAGTCATAATTCATAATTTTCCTCACTTAGGCATTTTGAAAAACACATAGGATGCATAACTTTAGCCTTAGGCATGAACATTAACCAATACATCACAATTACATTAATCAACTCAAATTCATATATTTTAACCCACATGCTAACAAAATTTCATAAAAACATATTAAAGATTCTAACTGGGAAATCATACAACAACATCAACATGGATTTAATTCAACCCACAAAATGGAAATCAGAATTCAACTTTTTAAAAGAAAATTCTTGAACTCCAAAGGTGGAAGGGACCCTTGGATGAACACTTTACAAACCTTAATACTTTATTTGGAGAAGATTGATGGTCAAACCTTTGAGATTTGAATCTTGAATTGAAAATCTTAAGGCTTGTTCTTGAGAGAATTTGAGAGAAAGTGAGTGTATATTGGTGTTTTAGGGCTAAATCTCGTGATATGGCTGAATAGGGTGAAGGAAAAAGACTCTTTTGCCGTTAAAATTTTGAAGCTAGACTACAAATTTTTACCACAGCCGGACTGGCTAGGGCGGTGCCCTGCCTGGAGCACCGTACTGGGTGGGGTAGCGCCCTACTTGGAGTGCCGGACTAAGCTGGAAGGTGTAGGTATATCACCCTGAGCTACTATTTTGGGAATCCAAACATGCCCGTATACATGTCCAAAAATTCTGAATCTCTCCCGAGATATGCTATTGACTTGCCCTATTGTGAATCAACTTAAAAAGTGACAAACAAAGGTCGGGAAGGTCATGAAATAAATCCTCAAAGTTTGAAGGCTTTAAGAAGAGACTAAGTCCTTAACACTTGGCTAAAATTTTCTAAGTGTTGAATCCCTTATCAAGCTTTAAGAGGTTGAGTTAGACTTAGAATTTTATGGGATATTACACTATCATTTATAGTTGGGTCTCCCCTTGCACCCACATAGAAGAGGTTCTAGATTTATGGGCCAAGATGTTTTCTTGCCTATTAGATGGCATTCCCTAAAATATTGTTTGATTTGTCATATCAGACATAAAGTTCTACAGGAACTATGGTGGTACGCGTCTCTTATTCCCCTCTTTGATTACTGAGCTTTGTAGGAGGGTTGGGGTCATGAGGTATCTTGGAGACACTTAGATGCACCTTGGCACCCCCATCTACCCTCTGAGAATTTGATGTGAAGGTGCACCGGGCAAGAGCAATAAGAGAAAGATTAACTTAGGAAAGTTGATATGTGAGGAGCCAGAGTCTTGTATGTGGATAAGATTAACTTATGAAAGTTGATATGTGAGGAGCCAGAGTTTTGTATGTCATCCACAATCGGGCCCTTTGAGCAGTTTGGTAGTGATTTGAGGGACATTAAGGAGCTTGTGTTAGGTATACCTCAGGGGACGAAGGATCTCCCCACCTTTCTTCATTCATATATGAACCGATCAGATTATGAGACGTATTTAGAGAACCAGCGGATTCAGGGAGCCACCATTTCTAGGCTCGAGAGGGCTTACTCATCACTGGCAGAGTTTTAGAAGAAGCTTCAGGCATCCCATAAGAAGATAAAAAAAAAAGATAAAAAAAACAGAGATAAGTTCTTTAGCATGATGTGGAGGGGGGTAAAGGGACTGTGGAAGGTCCTAAAACCCCGAGACAAGTTACCTTTTTTGAGAGTAGAGAGAGATGATGAGGAACCTTCTAAGTAGTTTAGTACTAATGTTGATGGATATGATGTAGATTCTGTAGGAGAGAGCAACACTTGATGCAGTTTCAGAGAGCACCATTATCTCACTTTATGCTTGATTGTTTATACAGTGAAGACACTGCTAGCTTTTTAGTTAGGGGTACCAGCCTCCGTATTCATTTTATTTAGGCCTTGATTATTGTTATTTCTGGATATTTAGACGTTATTTTAGATGATTTTTATCTTTTGTTATGGGTGATTTTGGTGCCCACATTTGCATGGATTAGTCGGTTTGTTTTGTTTTTAGATTTTTACTTTATCTTTATTTTGCTTATGATGATATCCGATGAGCATTTCCCTATGATAAATTGAGTGATAATATTTTTAAGGGAAAATCTTTTTGATTGGATCTTAATCCATAGATGTAGGGGAAACTTGAGTACTCGTAGCATTAGAGCTATAAATATAGGGGAATTCTGAGTACCCGTAGCATTTTGGATTTGGGATCCATCTATACCTATGGTGAAGTTTGAGTAGCCATATGGTTTACCCTTATGAATGCCGTAATGTGAGACGTCAGCTTGGTTTGATGCAATAAATAACAAATTGTGTGTGGTGAAAATACAAAGCAAACATCTCCCTCCATCTAAAACTTTTTCAAAAATCAAGGGCACGAACGTGAGCGACCTTGTAACAATACTTTGCCTCTCCTTATAACTCCAAAATTATGTCTTGTATAAGTTAGTAGATACTTTATTTTTCTCTCTAGTAGGAAGGGCAATTGATCCCCTTTGAGAAGGTGGCATTCCATGTGTGGTGAGCTTATTTGCCTAAATCTCATGCATACTTGTACCATCTAGAACTTTCCCCATTAGTCTATAAAGACTAATCTTGAATTATACTTGGTTGGTGAAATGATCCTAGGATATCTTTGTGAAATAGGAACCCACTTTAAGCCTAAATAGCCTACTCATGCATAGAATAGGACCCTTAGTTCCCAAATTTGAGCCTTCAAGTCTTTCTTTGGAAACCACATTACAAGCCTTATTCCATTCAAAAATGTGTCCCCCTCTTAAACTTAACCCTCCTTAAACATGAAAAATGAAAATTAAGGCTAAATGCCTAAGTTGGGGGTGGTAAGTTTGAAAGAGTTGACGTTGGGCCACGATAGTGTAAGTGAATGCCTTTGAGACAAGCAATGGAAAAGTGAAAAAAAAAAGGAATGATAAAAAGAAGAATGAGACATGGATTGTGTACCACCTCAAAAATCTAGACTAATATTAGAACCATGCTTCAAGCTCAAGGAAAATCAAATATAGTGATTTGGTAGTTTTATGAGTGAGTTGGATGTATATTAAGGCCTCAAATAACTCCTAGCATTTATACAAATCAAAACATCTCTTACCGGTTGAGTTCTTGGAAAGAATATTGTTATAGATAATTGAATTATCTTTCCACCTCCACTTGTTTCACCATAATCTGATATCGGAGTAAAAAGTTATGCTCATTGTACTAGAGAGGTGTCTACCTACCAAGGTGCGATGGCCAGGGTGATGGATCATCTCATCAGCGATATTCCGTCGCACCAAACCGTCGACCTTAGTTAGAAAGGTTGAAATTTGGTCTCTTTGTGATGGTTGGAGACGGTCACTCACCAGAGTGACGATCGGTCACCCAAACCGTTACCCGGGATAGTTCAGCGCTAAAAAGACATTTTTAAAAGGTTTTCTTGGTCTTTTTCAACTCTTTTAACCCCAAAACAACATCGTTTCACCCTCCAAATAGCGATTATCAAGCGTAAATACTACCCTAATCTATCATAACTCAAAAATCATTTATCATAAAGAAAAAAAAGGTAATTTTATTCTCCTTGACACCAACTAGGATTCATCAAATTCAAGTTCAATACCAAGAATTAATCCAAGTCTTCAACATTCAGGTATGTGAGATGTTCATCCATGGTTTCCTTTCAACCATGGAGTTCAAGAATACTTTTTTTAGTATTAAATTATAAGTTTTCATGTTTAAGTTGAAATATCTCCATGAATCTCTTGTTAATTCAACTACAAGTCATGTTTATAAGTACTTTCAAGTGGAATGAGCCATTACTTGTTTTGAATATTGTAATCTTCGCATTAAATCCCTAAGTAATGATTTGAGTCTTGTAATCATGTTATTATCATATGCTTTTCCAATTCCCATGCTTAAGTTCATGACTCTCATGTGTTTGATGAAATTCCTAATTGTTGGGATTTGAACAATGATCCCTTACGATAGTTTTAAAGCATTATAAGGCATTATTGTTATGTCCATTTAGTGCTGGTGGGTAATGAACACCTGATATCTATGTGATTTACATGAATTCAGATTTTCACGTGTTTAGATAGTTAGTCCATGAATCTTGTTAATATACTCAGATATTCATATTCATGATGAGCATTATCTGTTAGGTAATAACATTCAGTGGAGCTTAGCCCAGTTTAGTATAGTCATTTCAGTTAGGAGTAGGATTTAGCACTGAGCGAACCCAGGATAGGGGCTCACCTGCCAGTATAGGTTGTGACCCATGATAGCAATCCCTGAATTACAGAACTACGTAGCTATCATAGGTTTGAGATGTTTACGTACCAGTTTAGGGTTGACACATATCTCACTAGAGCACCTGCCAGTATAGGGTGACTTCTTAGTCCTTAAAGACATCAGATTAGTGGATTCACACAGCCAGTGTTAGTACCCATGGCATGGTACTGACACCCTTCCAACTGGAGTTATAGATTAGACCTCGATTACCTCAGATTGGGGCATGTCGGTTAGATGATACCTCCCATAGTCTCAGTATAGTATTCACTGTATTTTCAGTTCAGATTTACTTGACTAAGTGTACAGACTTTCATATATTCAATTTTGCAGCTTTCAGTCTTTTAGATTTTAAATTTATCTCAGTAACATAACAAATATACACTTAGTCTTGCATTCTCATATTTTACATGTTCATGCATTCATGCACAGTTAACCAATGCATTTTAGTCTATCCCCATCTCATATACCGGTACATTTAAAGTATTGACTGCATACTCTTTTTTGCACTATGATGTCTTATATCATAGGTTCAAACCCTCAATTTCCTGAGCACGATTAGACAGCTCAGCATAATCCAGTAGCAGTAGTGGTGAATCCTCATCCATCAAGGATGTATTATGATTATTCAGTTATCTCAGTATTTCTTATTTTCAGTCAGTCAGAGTTAGTTGGGGGCCTATCCCATCAACTCTTCAGTTAGTTTAGAGACTTTCAGACATTCAGACAGCCAGTCAAACATTTAGATAGTTTATCAGTCATATTGTTCCTAGTATTTTATAAGATGTTTTAGACTTGTGTTTTAATTGCATTTTCATTATTCAGCCTTTATAGATTTATTAGTTATTTTCCGCACATATCCATCTTTATTGTTATTTTATTTAGTACTCATAGAAGATACCAGTTCATGGGTTAGCTTGTGGTCACTTATAACCGTAAGCACCGTTGTTGCGAATAGGGGAGAGCACCGTTGTCGTGAATAGGGGGTAGTCTTGGGTCGTGACAGATTGCAAAAGAAATAAGGGAAAGAATGATGCCCTCAAAAAAGTTGGGAAAATCAAGGCTCCTAAATTAGGCATGTGTAAAGTGTGAAAACAAAAGAAGTGCTCCATCGTCACAAGTTGGGTAAAATAGTGTGATATAGGTGTTCAAGAAGGGTTGAGCCACTTTGTTCCTAGATGTTTCCTACCCTTCCCTGAACCTATGTTAAAAGCTCAAAAGCTCTTCGATATTTCCAATCAAGTGTATTTATTATAATGGCAATTGAAAATAAGGGCAAGCTTATAGTATGGTACTTGCTAGTATCTAGAGTCTTTATGAGAGGGAGAGTTATGGTACTTACTAGTAGCTAGAGTCTTTATGAGAGGGAGAGTCTTGCACATAAATCCCCATTGTTTCATATTAGATAATTTGGTGTGGGGAAATATCCTTCTTGTGAGGAGACATATGAACAACTTGAGGTTAGTGACATTGTCATCTTCTGAATAATGAGTCAAGAGGAGTATAGTGAAGTTGAGGTTAATAGGGAGTCACTTTTAAAGTGTTAGTGATTGTTACATTGTTGCTCTTTAACGTCCTTTGCATCTTTGAGATTGTGTTTCATGTTGAGGGGTGTTGTGAGAATAGCTTTTCCAATATTTGAAGAGCCACTTGTTGTATCAACCAAGTTTAAGGTCATTGTGATCATTGGATCAAATAAATGGGCTTAAAGTTTACATTGTCTCATTGAGTAAGAGATAGTGTTGCTTGAGGACAAGCAAGTTCTAAGTTGGGGGTGTTGATGAGTGGTGAATTTACCACTCATTTTTATCCAAACTTCATGCACACTACTATAATTAAAAGGGTTAATGAGATAAATATGTTACTTGAATGCACTAATTTTCATATTTTGTAAGTACGTAGGTTATGAGATAGAAAAATATAGATTTGAGTTGAAAAGAGATCAAAAGGAGAGGAAAAGTGCACAGCTGAAGACCCTGCACAAATCAGGCTCAATTATAGCGATTGCGGTCTGAGGGCCACAATCATGATTAGCCAAGAGGGGTTAGCAACTAAAATCACGTGCATTTAATTACGGTCGCAGTAGCCGCGATCGCGGTAAAACAATGTGGTTGCAGCAGTGCAGGAATAGGCCTATGGGCAGTTTTGTAATTTTTAATAACCAACCTCAAATCCCTTAAAAGTTTCAAACCTTTTTCCATTTTGGTATTGTAGACTTTTGGGGATAGAAATAAAAGTTGAAGTTACAAACCCTAATTTAGGTAATAATTGTATTTGAATTTCTTGCTTTGAATTTGGTGAAATGGAAGGATGGGTTTTTTGAATGAACCTTTGGGTATATTTCTTTCTCTTTACTTCATGAGTAGCTAAATTTATTTGTCTTAGGATTGAAATTCAAGAGGGGGTGAATTGAAAATTTTTTGTGAGTCGACTATCGGCTCCTAACAGTCGACTCTCCTTCAGATCAGTACACTTCACAAAATAGATCAGGTTCAAAATTATCAAGAAAATAAGTAATAAAATGCAAAAGACACAGAGATTTATCCTAGTTTGGAACACCAATGTGGTGCCTACTTCTAGTCCCTTTGGGTTTCAATGTTTTCTTAGATCTTTCAATGTCAGGCTCCTGTGAAATAATGGGAAATAAGTTTTGAAGACTTGTTTTATTCTTCTGATCATGTGAAATAGCATCAGTTTGTGTCACGAAGTTGACTCGATCCTACTCTTTATATAACAATTGTGAACTAAGAGTTACAAAGCTGCGTGAGACTAAGACTAAGACACTTTAATATTCTTCTTGAAGTTGTGTAACCCTTGTCTATCTTTAGTCTTCATCTTTTATAGTCTTCAGTTGCTACTTTTCGTAAGGAAACCCAAGAGATTTCTTCTCAATCAAGGATTTGAATTGATTCCTTGATTGAGGAATGCAGTCGTATGATATGTCCATATATGGCTTTTACTCACGTCCATATCAGATATGTCCATGCTTTTTTCTTCCTTTTGTTCTTGTAGTGATTGATCTGATCTGCTTCATTTTTGGGACCAAGATTTTCCTTTGTTTGTTTTTGTTTTGATTGATTCTCTTGGATACTGCAGATCAAGATTTGATGTCCTTCTATTCCTTGAGCTGATTCGCTTGGATGTCGTGAATCATAATATGATATCCTTTTATTCCTAGAGCCATCTTACTTATTTGTTTCCTTTATCCTTCCATCTAGCATTCCTTCAATATCCTACAAAGATCCACACATTAGTTTATCATTATTAAAATGTAAACTTAGGAGGCTAACAATCTCCCCCTTTTTATAATGACAGATGAGTGTAAACATCAATTGACTTCCCTGTCTGTCATCCTGATCCCCCTGACTTGTACATATTTCTTGAGTACGTTGATATTCATTTATCGTTAATCGACTTCCTCCCCCAGACTGGTAGGCATTTCCTGAGTTCCTGATATTTCTGTCTTTCTCCCCCTTTTAGCCTAACCAATAAAATGAAATAGCAGACAAGCAATAGATATAAATAATTTATTAACTAGGCATAGCAAAATAGTGGAGCAGATAGTGTGTATCAAAACATCTTACAACCCATCAGCACAAGGGATAGGACCCCCTTTTGAATAAAAAAAAGTCATCATTGTTCACCGCTTCTTGAGAAAGTAGGTCAAAGTATTATGCATATTATAACATAAGGTTTCATATGATTTTTCAACATTTTTTAAGAAGGAGGAATAAGAATTCTACACAAAAATAGCTAGATCATCATTGGAGGAGTGGACTTGGGTCTTGAGAGAATCCAATCGGGTGAACACCCAAGTAAACAATCTTATACCCCCATATTTGAACCCTTCAAGAGCCAACCTAACCGCACCTATGTCTGTGCTGGTACTTTTATTGAGGTCCAGAAGTTTAAAAGTTGAATCCTACAATAGCGCAACACTTTTCTCAATGGCCTTAAACCGATCTTTAATCACTTCCAGTTCCTTCAAAACAGGCATCATAGGGTTAGAGACAAACTTGCTTACCTTGGGAAGTTCCAACCTTGCTCGAGAAAAATTTTTCTTGAACTATTCCTCGTCAACCAAGACATACCCGATACTTGCAAATGTCTTGGAATCGTAAGTAGCAACAACCTTCACTAGGGTATAAGAAGATAGATCAATAGAGTAATGTTGAAGAATTCTAGTGATGAGTAGGCCATACGGTAAACTGGTAGAGGTATTAGTATCAGCTGCACTTTCAAGCAGGTACTCATGGATCCATGTTTCCCAATTTATTTTGATTCTCTTAACCAAACAGTATAATACAAAAATGTCTTGACTAGTGATATTACTTAGAGATTCTTTTGGGGGAATAAGTATAGTAGCAATTATGTGAGCCATAATGCAAAGCTTGAAATAAAGAGATAGGGGACTAAAACTGCTAAAAGCAGAGTCAATGTCAGAAAGAAATTTCTTGGCTTCTTTAAAGTTGGCCTCAAAATCATCGAGCCAGTTACCATTCATAAAACAGATGCTACTAGAGAAATTAGTATAAAAGACGTTCTCGAACAGAAAAACATTCACAATAATTCTTGTGCCAAGCACAAGAGTCTCGAGTTCACTACTATCAAGGGAGAGGATAAGATTCGCATAAAACATGCGAATTGGATCCTCATAGACTAAAAGTCCACAGAGACAAAAGAAAATGGAAAAATCTCAAAACTTAAGAAGTGATTGATATTGTAGAAGTATTCTTTTAATTGATGGAGATTGAGAACTAGACCCGGTACAACGAAGGGACCCTTAAAGGCAAAGAATTTTAACTTTGTAAGAGCATATCCAGAACTTTTGCATGTCCTCTAGAGAGAGGGAAATGAGGGGGTTTAGACAGGGATTAGGGCAACGTTGTTTTATGAGAGTTGACTAAGAGACTACTGAGGATTCATCAGATGGCTCGGGGAGAAGAACAGGGCTGTCAAGGAGGGATTGAGGAAAAGATTTGGACATCGTTATCATTAAATAGGTTTTGGTCATGGGAGAGAAGGAAACGTGAATTTTAAAGAGGGCATATATGGAAAGAAGAGGGTAGTTAGGAGAACTTAGGGAGGAATAGAAGAAGTATGTGACTATTGCAAAAGACACATGAGGGGAAGTTGAAGAGGAGTAAGGGGAAGGGTTACTGATGGAAGTTAAAGGGTGGCAGTTGAAGAAGTGTTGGGAAGGTAAAGAGGTGCAGAGGTGGCAAAAGAGGTGTGAAAAATGAAAAGGGTAATGATGAATTCCCTTTTGAAAAAAAATACAAAAACGTCAGAAAATAAAGTTCATAAGTCATTAACACTAAGAATACCAAGTTTTTTACTAAGGTAACAAAATCTTTCTTCTGAAAGGGTTTTTATAATAATATTTGCTTGTTGATTTTCAGAACCAACAAATGTTAATGAAAAATCACCATTTTTACATGATCAAGAATAAAATGATGCTTGATATCAATGTGCTATCGTACATAATGGTAACAGATTCAAAAGGCAAATTAAAATCAAGTAGTTGATGCATAATCCATAAAATTTGAATACCACAACTTCCAGTGGCTATGTATTCGGCTTCAGTTGTCAAAAGTTCAGCTGAAGTTTGCTTCTTAATGTTCCATAAATTCAGGACATCACCAAGAATTTGACAAGCTCCACTGCTGCATTTTCTAACACTTTTATCACCTACAAAGTCTGCGTCTAAACATCCAATTAAGTCAAAATGGGAAGAGCAAAGGTGCCATAGTCCAATGTCTTGAGTTTCTATAAGGTATCAGATGATTATTTTGATGACAGTTAGATGAGACTCTTTAGGAGTCGACTAGAACCTGGCGCACTTACATACGCTAAACATGATGTCTGGTCGACTGGAAGTCAGGTAGAGTAGTGATCCTATCATTCCCCTGTACATTTTCTCATCAACATCTTTTCCAGACGAGTCTGAATCAAGGATTTTGGATGGACTCATTGAAGTTCCATAGGCCTTTCTTTTTTCCATATCGAATTTTTTGATGAGTTCCTTCGTGTACTTGGCTTGACTAATGAAAGTGCCTTTGGGAGTTTGTTTTATTTTTAATTCAAAGAAGAATGTGAGCTCATCCATAATACTCATTTCAAATTCTCCTTTCATCAAGTTAGAAAAATTCTCACACACAGAGATATTAGAACTACCAAAAATGATATCATCAATGAAAATTTGCACAATAAGAAGATTTGAATCAAGCTTCTGTATAAACAGAGTTATATCAATCTTACCCCTTTGAAAATTTTTATTTAGTAGAAAAGTACTCAATTTCTCATACCAAGCCTTTGGAGCTTGTTTGAGGTCGTAGAGTGCTTTTGATAATTTGAAAAAATGGTTTGGATATGAAGGATTTCCAAACCCTGGGGGTTGTTTTATGAAAAATTTTTCATGAATAAAACCATTTAAGAAGGTGTTTTTTACGTCCATTTGACATAGCTTAAAACATTTAAAGGCAGCAAAAGCTAATAAAATTTGAATTAACTCTAACCTTGTCATGGGGGAAAAGGTCTCATCATAATCAATACCTTCGTGTTGGGAAGAACCTTGAGCTATAAGTCTAGCTTTATTTCTGATAATCTTACCTTCTTCATTCAATTTATTTTGGTAGACTCATCTAGTTCTAATTACCTAGAAGTTTATTGGACTTTCAATCAAGGTCCAAACTTGATTTTGTTCAAACTGGTCCAATTTTTCCTTCCTATCTATAACCCATGATTCATCTTTGAAGGCTTCATGGGTTCTCTATGGTTCAATTTGAGAAACTAGGCCAACAGATGCTTGTCTTCTCAATGATGATCTTATTTGCACTCTATCTTTTGGATTTTTTATGATAAGTTCATTTGGATATCTAGCATCGTGTTTCCATTCTCTTGAAAAACTTTTTTTCACTATTTCTACTGTGGGAGTCGACTCTAGAGTGGGTGTTGTCGACTTGTTTTGTGATGGCAGAGAGGTTGTGATGTTATTTTCTCCAAATTATAGATTACTTACTTGTTCTTCATCAACACTTAAACTCATAGGGAGGTGATTAGATACATCAAATAAAATATGCATAAATTCCTCAACACACAAAGTTCTTTTATAAAAGGCCCTGTAAGTATGACTAGTAGAAGAGTACCCAAGGAAAATACCTTCATCATTTTATGGATCAAATTTTCCCAAGTTATTCTTACCATTATTGTGAATAACACTTTAGCAGCCAAAATAATGGAAATAGCTAATGTTTGGCTACTTTCTTCTCCAAAGTTCCTAAGGTATTTTCTTTAGAATAGGTCTGATCAGGCATCTGTTGATGATGTGATATGTTATGCTCACTGCTTCTGCCTAAAAGTGATCTAGAAGATTATATTCTAACAGCATGGTCCTATCAGTTTCCTAAAGAGACCGATTCTTTTGCTCCACTACACCATTTTGTTGAGGAGACTAAATTGAAGAAAATTTCTAAGAGTGTTGTTTTGAGCACAATACTCTTCAAATGCCTTATTTCGAATTCTTCTCCATGATCACTGTGAATGTAAGTGATGATATGTCCAGCTTCTCTCTGTACCTTTCTACAAAAATCTCAAAATTTGTAAAAGCCACATGTTTATGAGCAAGAAACATTACCCAAGTAAAATGTGAGTAATCATTAACTATAATAAAAACATATCTCTTTCCACCAATTTTTGTAGTCTTGGTAGGGATAAATAGATCCATGTGGATTATTTAAAGAGGTTTGGTAGGAGAGAGAATGTCTTTGACTTTGAATGATGTTTGGGTCTGTTTACCCAATTGGAAGGCATCACAGATGTGATCCTTTTCAAACTTAAGTTTTAGCAAACCTTTCACCAATTTCAGTATGGACAACTTCTCAATGATATACATACTAGCATTCCTAAGATTTCTGTGACACAACCAAGTATCATTGGTTTTCACAGTGAGGCAAGTTAAGGTAGCAAAGTCAGGACTATTTAAGACATAAATATTATAAATGTGTTCATCGATGAGAGAGATATTTCTTTTGTCGTGATCGATTGAGCAATTTTAAGCTTTAAAAAGAGCCCAAATTCGATGCACAGTTGACTGATGCTAAGCAAATTGTGTTTAAGGCCGTCTACTAGATATATTTCAGTGAATTCACATGACGAGTTGAGTTTTACTGAGCCGACTCCAATGATGTTGCCTCTAGCATTGTCACCGAATTTGACTGATCCACCATCTATTTTCTTCAAAGTAGAAAAATTTTCTTTCTTCTCGATCATGTGTCTGGAACATTCGCTATCATTGACCCATATTCCCTTCTAATATCTCTTACAGACTTGTTCATACAAAATAAGAAAATTAATTTTGTTTAGGTACCTAAGAGGTCTTAGGTCCTTGCCGGTTAGATATGCTTCCTTTGGGCTTTCAAACCCAAAAAAATTTTAGGCTTATGTCGGCAGTTGTAGGATTTGTGCCCTCACTGTACACAGATAAAATAGACAGATCCTCGAAAGGAGAAAGAGATCTTAGCTAATTTAAATGATTATGATGAGGAACTTGAATTATTTTAAAAGAGTTTGATCTCACAAAACTATGACTTAGTGATCTCTTCATACTGTTTAATTTTATTTTTACATCATCAAGTTATTCATGAAGTAAGTCAACTTCAATTTGACATACTTCTATTTCTATTTGATACCTTCTTTGTTTCACTTTGAGTTTTTGTTTAAATTGAGCTTCGCAACTTTTCTTATCTTGAGCGAGTTTGTTACATTCATCTATAATTTTTTAAAGCTCGTCTATTATCATATCTAAATTGGATTCAAGAGTGTTACAATTATGACAATCGTGTAGTCTTACCTCGCTAGATTTATCTATTTTCATGAAGCACATAGTGGCAGCTTCTATTTCTTCTTTGGTTTCAGCGTCATCACTCCAGACTCTAAAATTTTGATTTTTCCTAGATGTTCTTCTTCTTAATTCAGGATAATTTTATTTGAAGTGGAGAAGCATTCCATAGTAATAACAGCGATCATTGTTTCCAGTAAAATCATTATTTTTTGCTCTTTGGGATCCTTGTTGTCTCTATCTCATGATATGCCTTAATCCATGATTAATGAGGATCATTCCTTCGCTATTGGCATCTTTCAAAATGTCCTTCTCTTTAGTTGGTGTAGCGTTGAAGGTTGTTGGTTTCTTCTTTTCCTCTTTATGGTACCTGTTGATATATTTTTATTCATATGTAATAAGGTTACCTCGTAGTTCATCACATGTCATGTTGTGAAGATCCTCATCTTCCAGAATGGCAGCCTTGGTTTCCAAAATTTTTGAGAGACTTTGGAACAGCTTCTGAACTTGTAGGCTATATGGATAGATCATCCCTAGTGATTTTAGTTTGCATATGATCTTGCTGAATCTGGCAAACATTTTTTTAATGTTCTTAATCTCTTCCATTTTGAACAACTCGTATTCATTGACCAGGGCAATAATCTTTGACTTTTTGACATTGGTGGTTCCTTCATAGGTTACTTCTAATTTTTCCAAAATTTCTTTTGCAATCTCATAGGTTGGTATCTTGTCATATTCTTTACCACTAACTACAATAAAAAGTAAACTTATAGAACGTGTATAAGTTTGGATTACCTCTTATTGTTCTTTGGTGACCTTAAAACTTTGAAGGTCTTCTGTGTCAGTACTGCTAGATTCCTTGTCTTTGTCCTTGTGCTTCTCTTTGAGTCTTGGAATTGGCTTTAAACCCTTATTAATGACAGCTCAGACTTGGAAGTCTGTTGATTGAACAAAGATTCTACATATATTCTTTTAGTAAGAGTAGTGTTGTCCATTCAAGTATGGTGGTCTTGTGGAAGAGTGACTATCTTGAAGAAGAGCACTGAGAAATTAATAATTTGTCATATGATCTTGCTCACTTGCGGTTAAGCAATACTGTTGGCGAGACCTTCTTTGATACCAATTGAAATTCAAGAGGGATAGGTGAATTATAAAATTTCTAAAAGTAGACTATTGGCTCCTTACAGTTGACTCTCCTGCAGTTTAGTACACTTCACAAAATAGATTAGATTCAAAATAATCATGCAAATAAATAATCAAATACAGAGTAAGGACACAAATATTTATCCTGGTTTAGAACACCAATGTGGTGCCTACTTCGAGTCCCCTTGGGTTTCAATATTTCCTTAGAACGTTCAATTTCAAGCTCAAGTACAATGATGAGAAACAAGTTCCAAAGACTTATTTTGTTCTTCAGATCTTGTCGTGTAGCTTCAGTTTGTGTTACAAAATTAACTCGATTCTACTCTTTATACAACAATTATAAACTAAGAGTTACAAAGCTTTATGAGACTAAGATTGAGATACTTTAAGATTCTTCTTAAAGTTGCCTAACCCTTGTCTATATTTAGTCTTCTTCTTTTATAGTCTTTGAGCACTACTCCTCATAAGAAAATCTAAGAGATTTCTTCTTAATCAAGGGTTTAGACTGATTCCTTGATTGAGGAATGTAGAAGTATAATATATCCATATTAGATATGTCCATAAATAGCTTTTGCTCATATCTATATCAAATATGTCCGTGATCTTTTCTTTCTTTTGTTCTTATAGTGATTGATCTAATCTGCTGCATTTTTGGGAGCAAGATTTTCCTTCCATTTGTTTTTGTTTGACTGATTTACTTGGATATCACGGATCATGATTTGATGTCCTTCTATTCTTGGAGCCGATTCGCTTAGATGTCGTGGATCATGATGTAATGTCCTTCTATTCCTGGAGATGGATTTTTTATTTGCTTCCTTTATCTTTCCATCATTAGCAGTCCTTCAATATCCTGCAAAGATCCACTCATTTATTTGTCATTACTAAAATGTAAGCTTAAGAGGCTAACAGGAATTAAGTTGAACTAAGGTGCAATTATGTATAGGTTGTGCTATATTTGTGTAAAGTCTAGTTTGTTGATAATGAGTTTCACTATTGCTTAGTTTAATTAGTTGAGATTTATGGGTGAAAACCCCAAATGCCCAAAATGGGCTGGTGGGTAAAAACTCCAAACTCTTGAAAGCTCACATTATCCTTGAAAAGGGGACATAGGTGAACTTTTGGAACCAGTGGAATCCTTGAAAGAGGGCTATGGAGGACAAAGCAATAGTGGACAATAATGATGTAGTTTGTTATCTTAGAAATAAGGGTGAATAGAGAGTTAGCTATGTCATGGGAATCCTCGTAGAAATAGGGATGCCTAATTGAGGAATTAGGTGGATGAAATTGACAGACTTGATAGGTACTTGAAAGGGTCAACAAATGATATTCTTGAGGAATTGTTGACAAACTAGCCTCAAGGAATTTGACCCAGCCTATCGCATCATTAATAATAAGAATTTTCACCAAATCATCATGTTCCCATGCATAACTTACCCTTAGGTAGACATAATCCCAAGATTCTTCTCATATTGAATCACAAGTGTTGCCCGAATTTGTTATCTTTTCGAAAATATTTAAAATTCCCCACTATATTTGTACCTTAGGTTTGAATTTAGCAAGTAACTTTTATTTTTAACTTTCTCAATCACCATTCATATTGTTCCTCTTAGATTCAACCCTGACTCTTATTGAATTTATATTGACAACGATTTCCTTGCACTTAATTTGATGTGTAAGTTGAGCGTTATCATGTAGATAAATACAATTTCTTAAGGATTATTATATTTCTATCTTGTATCATTCAAGAAAGGTAAATATGGTAGTAGATGCCATGAGCTAGAAGGTCATAAGTATGGGTATCTTGGCTTGTATGTTAGTTTCTCAAAAATTGTTGGCTCGGGACATTCAGTCTTTAACCAGCTTGATGGTTTGCAATGATATTTCGGACCCTAGGAGGATTCTTGCTAGTGTTGAGGTGAGGTCTTCACTATTTGAGCAGGTTCGAGATCGTCAGTATAAGGATAAGAAACTTTGCTTCCTTCGTTATCAGGTGTTGAATGGTGAGTTCAAGAGGATCACTATAGATTTTGAGGGTGTTTTGAGATTTAATAGTCGTATTTGTGTTTCGAGGATCGATGACTTAATTTAGTTGATTTTGTCAGAGTCTTACAACTTCAGGTATTCTATTCATACGGATACAACTAAGATGTATAGAGAATTGACACAATATTATTGGTAGAGTGGAATGAAGAAAGATATGGCAGATTTCGTAGGTCGTTGCCTATGTTGTTAATAGGTAAAGTCCGAGCATCAATGACCTGGTGAATTGATTTAGAGGTTGCCCATTCTCGAGTGGAAATGGAAGCGGATTACCATGAACTTTATTAGTGGATTGTGTCTCACTTCCCATTGTTCTAATGGTATTTAGGTAATTTTGGATCGACTGACCAAGTCAGCACCTTTCATTCCTATTTAGATGTCCTTCAGTGCTGAGAGGTTAGCTCATATCTATGTGCATGAGATAGTCCATCTTCATAGAATGGCCATATCTATTATTTTTTATCGGGGTTCTATATTCACTTTTAGCTTTTGGAGAGATTTTCAAGAGAAGTTGGGAACTCAGGTGAATCTTAGTACAGCATTCTATCCTCAGATAAATGGCCAGTCAAAGCAGACTATTCAGGTTCTTGGGGATATACTTCGAGCCTATGTTATGGACTTTAGAGATCATTGGGAGGAGCATTTAGGCTTGGCAGAGTTCACATCTAATAATAGTTATCATTCGAGTATTGACATGGAACCTTTTGAGGCATTGTATGGTAGGATATGTCATTATCTGATTAGTTGGTTTAAGACTTCGGAGATTAGACCCCACGGTCCTGATTTGCTTCAAGAGTCGCTGGATAGAGTTAGGGTGATTCAGGATAGGTTTAGAGCAGCTCAGAGTAGGCAGAAAGTTGATCTAGACAGTAGGTTTTAGGTCTTGAAATTTGGAGTTGGTGATCGAGTATTCCTTCATGTGTCACCCATGAAGGTGTGATGAGGTTTGGGAAGAAGGGCAAGCTCAGCCCTAGATATATTGGACCCTTTGAGATTCTTTGTACAGTGGGTGAGATGGCTTATGAGTTAGCTCTACCTCTAGATTTTGTTATTGTCCATCTGATTTTCTATGTCTTTATGTTGCGTTGATATATTTCTGATCCATCTCGTGTGCTTAGATGGGACCCATTCCAGTTTAATGAGTGGTTAACCTTCGTGGAGGAGCCTATGCTTATTTTGGCTAGTGATGTCAGACGGTTGCACACTAGGGATATTTCAGTTGTTAAGGTTTAATGGAGGCATCACCTAGTAGAGGAGGCCACTTGGGATATCAAGAGTAAGATGCGGATGTTGTATCCTTACCTTTTTTAGGCTTTAGGTACATCATAATTCTTTACTTTTATGGATGAAAGTTCCTTAGTAGTGGATATTGTAATAACCCTTCAAGTCATTTTTCATATTTTTCCTTATTTTTCCCATTAAAGCTTGCCTATAGCTGCCCCAAGTCATTTGTGACTTGGTTTTTAGAGCCAATTTCCTATTTTGAAGTCTTTGCTAGTTTCAAATGGACACTGCAAAAAAGTTTAGTCAAATGATCTCGTATGTGAATTACTACTATTTTAACAGCTTTAAAATATTAATTTTAGGCTAGGTGAACCTTTGGTTTGGGTCCCGAGATACCCGATCTTATTTTGACATATTAATCGAAAGTTAAAAAAATGAAAAGTTGGGCGTGGGATCCACTTTTTGTGCAAACAATCTTGAATGAAAATTTTGACTACTCCATTGAGTCTGTAAAGTTGTATTTGATAGGGTTTCATAGTCTGTTTGCGTATACGAGATTCTAAATGAATCTCGAGGGGGGTCCCAAGTCTCAGTTGTGCTAATACACTCGCTAACTATGAGTCATGGCTCGTGATTATTAGCTGGCAGACACCTAGAAAGTGTCACGAACACAACATATTTGTCATAAATAGTGACTCCAAGAAAAATAGTGTCAAGCTATCATGATCGTGACACTATATGTCATGTACACAATAGCCTTGTAAGGCACCTAATGTTGCGATCACGATGGCGACACCCGTATGCCTGGAACCATTTTCAAGAGAGTTAAACCCTAAATATTTGGGAAAGTTTGAAAATAACTATTGTGGGTGATTTAGTAGCTTAGATATTGATTAATTATGTGACTTTCCTTTGAATTTGAGGTCATAGTTGACTTTTCCTTTTCTTGTTCAAAATCCCTAAAACTTGGGGGCTTGATTTTATCCCCATTGTAGCTCGAATTTTACCCATTTGTTAGGATAATTACTCCTTAAGCATAAGAGAATGTTCCGTTGACCTCGGAAATGTGATTTTCATAAACGAGACTCACATGGGATTTTGGTGTGTGTTTTGGACTCAAAGAATAATGGTACGATATTTATATCATTATTTTCGTCTTGATAAGTAGAATGTGATTTTTATAGCATGGCATCTTACGAAAGCTTCTCAAAATAAAAAGTCAGTGATTTAGTGAATTCTTCGAGCTTTCTTCGATATCTAGGTAGGCTAGGTTTACCCTCTTATTAGATTAAGCTAACTCATAGTGTGTTTAAGGTATTGTATTAGATTTGGGGCAGGTTTTAGGTAACATTGTGATGAAATGCAATATTTGGGTTAGTTGGACCGTTTAGGCTATTCAAAAATCGTAATTTAGGCATGCTTGACCTAGTTGCTTATACTTTAGGTGAATTTTCTATCTTAGGGTTGCATATGGGTTAGTTAGCATCTAAAAATAGATTTAGATACCTTAGTCTAGTTTGGGGTAGAGTTCACTTTGAAATGTATGTTAGGGATTAGAAGTGAGCTCCTCAACCCACCTTAGGTCAACATTGGTATTAGTCCTTGAAAACCTTTATGTGCTTGTGATACGCCTTGAAAATGACGTTTGGCACTTGATGGCTATGTTGGGAATGATATTGAGAGTAACGCTTATTGACCATGCTATTAATTATACTGTTAATTATGCTATTGATGATGTCATTGATTATATTTTTGTGTGTGTGTATGTATATTTTTTATTCTTATCCCGAAGATGATTATGATATTAATTATATATTCCTGATTCATGTCCAGAAGATGATTATGATATTGATTACATATTCCCAGTTTGAGTCCTAAAGATGATTATGATATTGATTATATACCCGGTTTGAGTTTGAAGGATGACTATGATGTTGATTATATACCTATTTCGAGTCTAGGAGATGATTATAATATTGATTATACACCCGATTCGAGTTCGGAGGATGATTATGACATTATTGATATATTCACCGGTTCAAGTTTGACTATTGATTATATTTGTCGAATCGAGTCCGGCTATACATAATGCTATGATATATATATACACACATGTTATGATATATATATATATATATATATGATTACCGATTACAGTTCAGATATTGGGGTATGATATTGAGAGTATGGATATTGGCTCATGTTTGGAAGTGGAAAATTGTTATAGTGCGGTATGACATGGATGGATTCTAGTTTTATCATAAGAGTTTGTAAATGTCATTGGTGGGTGATACTATCTTATTTGTACCCACCAGGATTATGGAGGCTTGAGTTGGGTTATTTTATTTTCAGCACTTATTGGCTTATGGGGCCAATTTTGTAGTTATGATTTCATATTTTGTTATTATTTTAATTTATTTACTCATTCATGTACAGCGATGTTGGATTATATTCAGGTTTGCCTCTTTACCTTGACTTAGTTATGTTATTTTGTATTTTGTAATACTTAAATCATGTTTTATCTCAGTTGGTCGATGATGCCTACTGAGTACCCATAATTTTGGTACTCATACTATACTTTTGCAACTTTTTGGTACAGACTCGAGTACTAGTTGCCGCCGATAATCGCCGATCGTGTTAAGTTAATTTTCGCAGATAGGGTGAGCTCTTGGAGTCAGAGTCTCCTATTTTCTTCTATCTTATTTATGTCTAGTCTTTTGTTTCAAGACGGATTGTGTTGACAGTTTTAAGATTTGAGTTGTATTTATAATCACTCTTATACCAGCTATATTAGGTCTTGGGATGGAATTCTGGATAGTTGGATTACACTTTATGTATTTCTATTTTCTTGTTTATTTACAAGTTGCATTTGTTATTTTTTGCCTCCATTCGGTCATTTTCCACCAAGTTAATCCATTGCATCTAGCTTCGGATTACGATTCAGTTTATCGACTGGTGGGAATAAATAGATGTCATCATGACTCGTAAATTGGATCGTGAAAAAAAAGGGTTAATATTTGAAAGCAATAGTCTTTACCTTTGAAAAGTAAATATGATTAATCATACTATGTTGGATAATCATCAAAAATCAGTCTCAATATCAAAAAATCAGCCAATTCTCCATATCCGTGAAATCGCTCCATTATTCAAGTAAAGTCAACCATTATTACCTTTTATCTTTGTTATGTTTTGTAAATAAAAAATAATATATTTATATTTTATAGTATTGACTCTTAAATAATATATGTGTGTTATTTTCACCAATCAATATTGATATCTTTTGTTTCAACTAATTGAATTTTGTTATAAATATATTGTCATATATACTGAATGTCTATTTTACCATATATAGTATATGTCTACTTTACCATACATAGTGAATGTCTGTTGATGGAAAAGTTAGAAACCCCAAGGTTAGTTTTCCCTATAAATAAAGGGATTTTCCTTCATTGTAATTAACTCCTCAAGAATTCCTCATGAGAAATAATAATCACTCTCTCTTCTTTCTTTATTCTTTTTGTTCTTACTTTATATTTCATAACATGTTATCAGCACGAGACTCTGTCAAACAAGGTGAGATTATAAATCTAAAAGTAACTTCAAGGTTTGTAATTTCTTTTTTTTTTGTATTTTGCTATTAATGATATAATTATTGTTGGATTTGAGAAAAAAATAATTGGTTTGGAACCACTTATGTTTTAAATTTGTTCATGAAGAACAATATTGTTAAAAGATATAATGATGAATTAAAGTCTCATCGCATTAAGAAGGTAAGACATTGGGTTAAAAGTTCCAATGTACCATGATGATAAGATATTGGGTTCAAGTCCCATTGAGTTATAGACTAAGATGCTTTTATATGGATAAGACGTTGAGTTTGAATCCCAATGCACAATATTGATGATAGTATGATGGCTAAGGAAAAATAATGGGCGTTTAGTGAAAAATCATGAAACATATTTGATTGAATATGCTCCATTCCATGAGTGAATGTGGTAGCAATATGTGATAAGTCTAAAAGATGATAATTTGCTTCATTCTTGAAGTGAATGTGGTTGCAATATATGATGTGCTTTGAAAGATATGTTAAGAGAAAAATTCTCTACATTATATGCACACCTCGATTTGCTCTTGAATTAGCAATATTTTGAAAGAGGTTATAAGCCATCATAATTTGATAAACTTAAGGCACAATTATATTTCATTTCTGGGAATGAGAATTTTGATTGCTATGAGCTCAAATCCATTCCCTAGGTGACTATGATAATATTTAGTAAAGCTTATCAATACAAACATACACTTGAAAATAATGGTACCACAACTCACCTCCGAATGAGGTAGAATAATTGAGAAGAATATTCTACAATTTGCTGAGTAGTAAATATGTTGTTTATTTTTATAAAGTAAATCTGAAATTTACTAAAGTTAAAAGCACATATCATGGTAAACTTGGAGTTTACTAGTACAAATAAGTTCATAAGTTGATAAGAATGATTATGATATCCCGAAGATGTACATATTGAGTATTAAACATGTATAGAAGATTTTGTTATTTGTTCTCATGATAAGTTGATTGGACCAGCTAATGTTGGGGTTGGATCCCTTAAATTCTGAAAAGTATAAAAGGTGATATGGAACCGTTCACCTGTCATGTGATCTATTAAGATACATCGATTAAAGATAATCACATGTGAGTTGATTGTTAACCTGCAGTTTGACATTCATAAAGATACTTACTTGATATAAATTGAGTTAACAGCACAACTTTCAGATTGTGTTAGCAAGATAATTCATCTTGATGGTGATGGTTTGACATTGAATACCTTCGATAAATAACTGAACTACTACTAATGAGAACAAAACTTCATGTGTTGTTTTGAAATATAATATATTATATACAAAAGTACTTGTATGCATCAAATCAATAAATTATGATTAATTTCTCCTTAAAGTTGGTTTTGAGTCAGGAACCACAAATTGTCCTTCTAATAATTTTGATGTGCGGTATATGATTAATGAATATACCATGATGCAAAAAGATGGATTCCTCAAAGAAGATGGAGGATGTAATTTTAGTTTTCCTAACATAAGGGGGAGATTATAAGAAGCTAAGAAATATATTAGAAATTATCATCGGATCCTCATTCAAAAGATAATTCAAGTCAAATACCGATAGCATCCCATATTTAAGCTGCAAGTGCTCCTATTTTATGTCCTAAAGGACAAAGTCTATGCATATGTGAAGTGTGGCAGACTAATCGATTCTACATAAAATAGCCCTTTGAAAAAAAGGAGCAGATGATCGTGATATGAAGCAATGTGCTCTTAAAGAGTCTACGACATAACACTTCATGGAACCTTATGAGAGGTTCAGATACCTGAAAATAATGAAGTGATGAGATATCAGAATGTTATGTCACATTGTGAATCGATACAAAATGATATATCATTGATAATATCTTTGATACAATATTGACATAATATTGTAAAGGATTACGAGGATCTAAATTCTACGTTTATTTAAGCATGCTGATGTAGAAACATTTAGCAAGTGACATGAAAGGATGCATCTAAGTAAGTATAAAACTTATTTGATTTCTAGTCCAGATACTTGAAAATGTCACAAATGAAATACTGAATATTGTCACTTGACAAAATTTATGTGAAAACTTTTAAGGATTCAAAATATTTGAAGCATATAAAAGTTTCTGGAAAACTTATCTATAATCCTTATATCACATAAATTTATAACTTAAAAATTATTGAAACTCTTCAAGAGTTTTCAAAAGCAATATATTATTTACTGGAATAAGAAATATACCAAATTGGATTAGTTATATATCTTAGTGCAATTGGTGTACTAATGTATCTTGTAATGACTACAAGACCCGATATAGCCGTTTGATCAATTTATTAGCAAGGTATAGTTCTGCTCTTATTAGGAGACATCGGGATGAGATAAAACATGAGCTTATTTTATTCTAAAGATTGTAGTCTCGATCTTGTTGGTTATGCTGATGTTGGGTACTTATCTGACTAGTATAAAGATTGGTCTCAAATAAGCTATGTGTTTATATGTGGGGGTACTTTCATATTTTGGAGATATACAAAACAGTCTATCATAGCCACTTCATCGAACCATGTTGAGATAATTGTTATTCATGAAGCAAGCCGAGAGTGTGTATGGTTGAGGTTCACGATACATCTCATTCACGAAAAATATGATTTGAAATGTGATAAAGTACCCATGATCTTTTATAAGGATAATGTATCATGCACAACACAACTTAAGGGAGAACTCAAGGAGAGAGAACAAATCACATTTTACTAAAGTTTTTCTATACACACGAGCTATAAAAGAATGGTAATATTAACGTGCAACAGATTCATTTAAGTGACAATGTGGCTGATTTATTCACTAAGTCTCATCCAATTGTTACTTTCAAGAAACTGGAGCACAAGATCGAGATACAAAGGTTCAAGTATGTTCTCATTAGGGGGTTTACTATGTGTTGTACTCTTTTTCTCTTACGAGATTTTATCCCGCTAGATTTTCCTTGTAAGGTTTTTAATGAGGCAGTCTATATGCGTATTGTTAGAGATGTGTACTATTTTTCCTTCACTAGATTTTTTCCACTGGGTTTTTTTCTAGTAAGGTTTTTATAAGGCACATTATCTATCAATTAGACATTGAAAGGGGAGTGTTATAAATATATTGTCATATATAGTGAATGTCTACTTTATCATATATAGTATGTGTCTATTTAACCATATATAGTGAATGTATGTTTATGGAAAAGATATAAACCCCAAGGTTAGTTATCCCCTATAAATAAAGGGGGTTTCCTTCATTGTAATTAACTCCTCAAGAATTCCTCATGAGAAATAATAATCGTTCTCTCTTCTCTCTTTTTTCTTCTTGTTCTTACTTTATATTTCATAACAAATTTATTATTTTAAAGAAATATGAAGTCATTCTTTTCATGTCTATTCAAGACGTGATTTTTAATAAATACTTTTCTTCGACAACAAAGTATTTCTTCCGTGTTTATTTCTTTGTGATATTTTTAAGTTGTACACTTCGTAAGAAAAGCATTAGCTAAAAGTTAATTGGTTAAATTATTCTTATTGATAATTCATCTTTATTTAATGTTTTCTCTTTTTTCACTATATTAATGTCTCTTCATTTTTGTTATTAAGGGTAAAAGTGGAAACAAATAACTTATTATGCATTGATTTTGTGAAACAACAAGTACTTTATCTGTTTTAAAATGGTTAACTCTTGTTGACTTGAAACTCTCCTTAAAAAATTATATATTAGGGGTTTATGCTACCAAATTACTCTTATTAATTATGCTTTGAAAATATAAATTTGAGTATATAAACTATATTTAGTCATTTAATGATAGAGATAGTATTGAAAGAACATAATAATATTCTCTTTATTTCATAAAAAAAGTCAACTAAATTGAAATAAATATTTTAGAAATTGGATCAACTAAAACAAAATAAAAAAGTATTAAGAAACTATTATGAAATATAAAAGCAAGAATAAGAAGAATAAATAAAGAGAGAAGAGAGAGACTTCTTTATTTCCCTTGATGGTTGAGAGATCATCATAATGATGATACAATGAACAAAATCTCTCTATTTATAGGGAAAAATACTCCTAGTTTCTGACTAAAAGACAGATACTTCAAATCTTGATAGATATCAACTAGATTTTGATAGATCTTGATAGGTCTTATCTATATTCTTGATAGATATTCACTATAATGTAAATACATTTATAACACTCTCCTTGAATGTATAATTGATAGATAATGTGCCTCGTTAAAATCTTACTACAAAAAAATTTAGTAGGAAAAAAAATCTAGTGAAGGAAAAAGAGTAAACATCTCTAACAATATGCATATTGGCTACCTCATTAAAAACCTTACAAGGAAAACCCAGTGGGACAAAACCTCATAAGGAAAAAATAGTACAACACGTATTAACTCCCCTTAATGAGAACATTCTTGAACCTCTACATCCCGATCTTGTGCACCATCTTCTTGAAAGTTGCAATTGGAGAAGACTTGGTGAATAAATCAGCCATATTGTCACTTGAATGAATCTATTGCACGCTAATATCATTATTCTTTTATAGATCATATGTATAGAAAAACTTTGATGAAGTGTGCTTCGTTCTATCTCCTTTTAGGAATCCTCCATTAAGATATGCTATGCATGTTGCATTATCTGTGTATAAAACTGTGGGTACATTGTCACATTTCAAACCATATTTTTCTCAAATGAGATGTATCATGGACCTCAACCACACACATTCTCAGTTTGCTTCATGAATAGTTATTATCTCAGTATCATTTGATGAGGTAGCTAGATAATCTGCTTTGTATATCTCAAAGATATGGCAGTATCCTCACATGTGAACACATAACCTAATTGAGATCGAGCTTTATGCGAGTCAGATAAGTACCCAGCATTACAAAATCTAACAAGATCGGGACTATAAGCTTTAGAATGAAATAAGTTCATGTCTTTTATCCAATTTTGATGTCTCCTAGTAGGAGCAAAAATACCTTGCCAACGAATTGACTGAAAAGGCTATATCAGGCCTCGTAGTATTTGAAAGATACATGTAATACCCCGTATTTCCTTAGCGTAATCTAAGTCCCAATACATGAGTATTTACATATAAAATTTTCGAAATACTCGTTATTTTTTAGTTTAGAGCCTACCATTTCATATAAAAATCAATTAGATTTTCAATGATATAAAATTCTCCCAAATCCGATAACCGGGTATAAAGTTATGGCAATTTTAAGTTTCAGACACTAAACCCCGTCATTTTGACCATTAGCGCATCGCGGAGCAGGACAGTTTCCCATTTGTCCAATTCCAGTAAGGATCCATGATATTGGCGCACCGCACCAAGGACCAAATTCACAATTGTCAATTTCCAGTAAAGCAACATGATGTTGGCACGGCGCACCAAGTTTTCAGGTCGCATCCAAGGTGGCAACGCGATACCACCCCATCGCGCCACCATGCATATTCCCAATTGTCATTTTCCAGTGGCTTGGCGCGATAGTGGCGTATTGTGCCAGCCCACAAAATCGAGAATTTTTCAGTAATTTCGAGTTTTAAATATGAGGTCATTAAAGTCTTTTTTCCCTCACCTTAGTCAACCTTTAACACGAAATTCACCCTAAATAACCTATTACTTCATTCTCCTAATCAAGAACTCTAACCCTCAATAATTAAGGTCAACCCCAAGAATTTCTCCAAAAACTCTAAGAACTCGTCAAATTAAGGTATGTTAGATGTTCATCCATGGAGTCCAAGTAACCTATTTAAATTACAAAGTTTTGAAATTTTCAAGTTATTTGAATCCTTTATGTTTTAATATCATTATTTATTGAATCAAACAATGATTTAATACTATTATGTCGAATTCATGCTATTTCTATAAGTTCCATGACATTTCTATGATTGTTTTAAATCATGAACTACAAGTGTTTGATAAAATGCCTACAAGAGTGATTGATTTAATAAAAGCCTTCATGCTTTGTCCCCAAAGCTTTAATGTCATTTTTACCATTGTTGTTTGAGTTTTGGGGGTATTGAATACCCAAAAACCATAGCTATTTATTTAGTCTAGTCTCAGTACATTACAGAGTAGTCTTTAGATCATACTATTAGCATTATCAGAATAGTCAAATATCAATCAGATGAACTCAGAACAGTATAGTATTTCAGTGTCTTTCAGTTGGGAGTAGGATTTAGCACCGAGCGAGTGTAGGGATGGTGGCTTCCCCATCAGAAAGGCAAAGTCATTAGTAGCAGTCCCTATACTCTAGAACTATGTAGCCAGCGTAGGATATGAGTTTTCACCCATCAAATTAGGCTTGACTATTTTGCAGGGGTCACCCATCAGTTCAGGCTTAACACCCTTAGTCCTTTTGGACATTATATCAGTTTAGTGAATTCACATAGCCAACGTTAGTACCCGTGGCATGGTACTAATACCCTTCCAACTGGGGATATATGTTGGACCCTGATTAGCTCAGATAGGGGCATGTCTGTTAGGTAATACCTCCCAAAGTCTCAGTTACAGTCCCAGTTTAGTTATTCAATCTTAGTGTTGTTTGACCAAATCATACAGATATCAGTTATTTCAGTATTTCAATATTTCAGTTTACAGATTTTACTCAGTCTATATTATATACTTGGCCATGCATCCACAGTGTCTATAGATTTTTACGTATCTTCAGTATCTATAGATTTTCATGCATACACAGTATTTACAGATCTCACCTAGTTCCAGCATCTACAGATTTCATGTTTTCCATCCAGTACTCCATATTTTATATGTGTACTCATATAATTAATATTTTTTCTCATGAAACCATACATATCAGCCTACCACATTTAGCATACTAGTACATTCAAAGTACTAATCGCATACCTTTTCTTTTGTGCTATGATATATTATATCATAGGTGCTGACGCTCAGTTCCCGACTAGCAATTAGACTTATCAGGTTCTCAGCAGTAGCAGTGGTAAGTCCTCATATTTTGAGGATGAATTTATTTTATTTTATGCTTTTCAGTCTAGTAGTTAGACTGAAACCAAACACAAGAATAAAATTCCAAAAGCTATAAAATAAAAGTTAAACCACAAACAATAATTAAACGTATTAAATTCCAAAAGCTTTTTCTAGGTCCACAAGAATAAAATAGCAAGTCAAATACTTTTATATGGTAATGTTTTAATCGATTTTGAAGTCCTATGTATTAGGGCTTTTTTAAAAAAAATGAGAAATTTAATTGTGTTGACCATATTCAAAGGATATATAAATAGGTAAAGAATCTACAGAACATAATTCTCTTCAAAATCCACCCCTTCTTCTGTACAACATGGAACTTTATGTGGGTGCACCAAAATAAAATACATGACTGGAGGATACTCCTCATCTGTGTAACACTTGACTCTACCCCTTCAAAAGCTCTCTTATTTCTCTCTTTCCAAATTACACACATCATGAAGGAACAACTTCCATGCCCTACATTGCCTTCTCGTTATTAGGATATTCTAGATAGTTTAATTAAGGAAAATTTGGACAGACAGAAATGCTAGATGTTTTGAGAGAAAAAGCAGTGATCTACAGAAGATCAAGCTAAAATGTGTCAAACTTTTTTGTTTTTGGTGCACACAGATGTATTTAGAAAATACTGAATCCTTTATAGATATCCTAGGTTCCTGTTAGGATTACAATTCAGCTTTTTTTTATTTTGTCAAGTTGTAACTATGGTTTTCAGTGCAACCTATATGCTGGTTTCAATCAATACACACAAATGTTACCTTCTCAAAAAAATTAAGGAAAAAAATAATAAGTAAGATTTTAATTGATTTTAAGTATCTCAGGTCTATGATTGAGGATGTCTCTCACCGTACTGGGGCTGGTTGGATGAAATGGAGGCTAGCTTTAGGAATTTTATGCGATAAAAAGGTACCCCCCAAGCTAAAAGGCAAATTCTATAGAATTGCAATCCAGCCTGCTATGTTGTATGGAGCAGAGTGTAGGCCGATTAAGAATTCTCATATCCAAAAGTTGAAAGTGGCAGAAATGAAGATGTTGCGTTGGATGTGTGGTTTCACAAGGGCTGACATGGTTAGGAAAAAATTATTCAGGAAAAGGTAGGAGTGTTATCTATGGAGGATAAAATGCGGAAAGTGAGGTTGAGATGGTTTGGTCATGTGATGAAGAAGGGTACGGATGCCCCAATTCGTAGGTGTGAGAGGTTGGCCTTGGAAGGTTTTAAGTGGGGTAAGGGTAGACCGAAGAAATACTGGAGAGAACTGATTAAACATGACATGGAGAAGTTGAATGAGGACATGACCCTAGATAGGAAGATATGGAGGAAAAACATTAGGATAAAGGGCTAAGGGTGTGGATAAGTCATAGTCAGTAATTAGGTGGATGTTGGTGTCCTTTGTTTGGTAATGTACAATGTTTTATGCATGTCGTGCCTATGTTATTTTATCAGGTTCTATGTTTTTGATGATTTTGTATACTACTTTGTATCTTGAGCAGGGGGTCTATCAAAATAGCCTCTCTACCTCTTTAACGGTAGTGGTATAGACTATGTACACTCTACCTCCCCAGACCCCACTTTATGGAAATATACTGGGTTGTTGTTTTTGTAGTCTAGTAGTTAGATAGAGTTAGGTGGGGCCTGTCCCATCAACTCATATTCAGTTAGTCTAGCGGCTTTCGAACATTTCCAATTAGTTATTTAGTTTATCAGTACTTTATCAGATTCAGATAGTTTTTTCTCTAGATTTATATTCCAGTATTGATTCAGTGATAAAACCTTACGATAATATCAGTTGTTTTCCTCAATTATGATATTATTATTTAGTGCTCACAGTAAGTACCACCTCATGGGTTAGCTTGTGGTCCCTTGGGACTGTAAGCACCGTGTGACGCCCAAGGAGTACTCTCAGAGCGTTATAATACATTAGTGCACCACTTGCATTAAGATATGGTACTTCATAACCAATCAAATTTGGTATATTTCTTATTTCAGCAAATAATCTATTGCTTTTGAAAACTCTCCAAGAGTTTCAATAATTTTCAAGTTATAAGCTTATACAATAGGAGGATTCAAAATAAGTTTCCTAGAAACTTTTATATGCTTCAAACATTTTGAATCCTTAGAAAGTTTTCATTTAAATTTTGTCAAGTGACAATATTCAGCATTTCACGTGTGACATCGCCAAGTGTTTGGATTGTAGGTTAAATAAGTTTTATGCTTACCAAGATGCATCCTTTCATGTCACTTGATAAATGTTTCTACATTAACATGCTTAAATAAACGTAGAATTTAGATCCTCATAATCTTTTACAAGAGTGCGCAAATATTGTATCAAAGATATTATGGATGATATATTATTTTGTATCGATTCACAATGTGACACAATATTTTGATATCTCATCACTTCATTATTTTTAGGTACCTGAACATCTCATAAGGTTTCATGAAGTGTTATGCCATATGCTCTACAAGCGCACATTGCCTTCTTATTATGATTATTTTCTCGTTATTTGTTTCAAAAAGTATTTTAGTTGGAATCGATTGGTCTACCACGATCTACGTATGCATAGACTTTGTCCTTTAGGGTCACAAAATTAGAGCACTTGCAGCTTAATATGAGAAGCTTTCGGTATTTGACTTGAATTACTTTTGAATAAGGATCTGATGATAATATCTAACATTTTTGACAACTACTTATAATCTCCCCCTTATGTTAGGAAAACAAACATACATCCTCTACTTCTTTGAGGAATCCATCTTTGTAAATCATGGTATACCCATTAATCATATACCGCACATCAAAATTATTAGATGGAATACGTCTGATTCCTGACTCAGAACCAACTTTGACAAAAAAATTAATCATAATTTATTGGTTTGATGCATACAAGTACTTTTATATATAATATTTCATATTTCAAACTAATACATAAAGCTTTGTTCTCATTAACAATGGTTCAGCTATTTATCGAAGGCATTCAATGCCAAACTGTAACACCCCGAGCGTACACCCTGGGCATCACATGGTGTTTACAGTCCCAAGGGACCACAAGCTAACCCATGAGCTAGTACCTGCCGTGAGCACTGAATAACATAACCATAAATGCGGAAGAATAACTGATACGCCATAAGGTTTTAATAACTGAAACAAATGCTGAATTATGAATCTGAAGAATAACTATCTGAGTTTGACTAAATACTTAAATTTGAGATAAACTAAATAACTAACTGCCATATCAACTGAAGTCTGAATACTGAATAACTAACTATATTGTCTGATAGCCTCTAAACTGAATAATTGTGAGCTGATGGGATAGGCCCCAACTAACTCCAACTAACTACTAGACTAAAATCATGAAATAAAATAATCCATCCTCAAAATATGAGGACTCACCACTGCTACTTCTGAGACTCTAAAAAGTCTAAGCGCGATCTGGGAACTGGCATAAGAACCTATGATATAATACATTATAGCGTAAGAAAAGGGTATATGATCAGTACTTTGAATGTACTAGTATGCTAAATGAGGTAGGTTGATATGCATGGTTTTATGAACAGGAATAATAATTATCTAAATATACATATAAAACATGGAGTACTGAATAGAATTCATGAAAGTTTGTAAATACTGAAGGTATGTGAAATCTGTAGATACTGAGGATGCATGACCAAGCATATAGCATGAACTGAATAAAATCTGTAAATTGAAATACTGAGATAACTGATATTTGTATACTTTGGTCAAATAACACTAAGGCTGAATGTTTAACTGATTACTGGACTAAGATTGTAACTGAGACTGTGACTATGGGAGGTATCATCTAACCGACATTCCCCAATCTGAGCTAATTGGGGTCCAACCTGTAACCCTAGTTGGAAGGGTGTTAATACCATGCCACGGATACTAACAATGGTTGTGTGTATCTACTATACTCTATCTCGAAGGACTAAGGGTGTCAAGTCTGAACTGACGGGTGACCCCTGTGAGATAGTCAAGCCTAAACTGACGGGTGACTTCTCATATCCTACGTTTGCTACATAGTTCTGGAGTTTAGGGACTGCTACTAGTGACTCTGCCTATCTTTCGAGGTAGCCGTCATCCCTACACTCTCTCGGTGCTAAATCCTAGTTCCAACTGAAAGATACTGGGATACTAGACTGTTCTGAGTTTAACTGACTATTCTGATAATGCTCATAATATAATATGAAGTTATTCTGAAGATACTGAAATGAGACTAAGTAAAAATCTATGGTTTTGTGGTATTCAGTACCCCCAGGACCCAAACAATAATAGTAAAATGACACTGAAGCTTGAAGGACATAGAATGAAGGCTTTTATTAAATATTCATTCTTGTAAGCATTTTATCAAACACTTGATATGCATGGTGTACATTAAGCATGAGAATTAGACCAAAACTTGTAGTAAAGCACAATTTCAACACCATTATCACAAATCTTTCATTAAATCAGTGGACAACAATATTTAAATATATGGAGTATAGTAATATAGACATCTATGTCGCTAAAACATAGTATAGAACAAGATTCATGGAAATTCATGATTTAATCAAAATTTTGAAATCAAGATAACTTAGAAAGATCATAATTTTATAATTTAAATTGGATATTTGGACTCCATGGGTGGAAGGAGCCCATGGATGAACATTTAACATACCTGGGTTAATGAATTTGATAGGATTGATGGTGAGTTCTTGAGATTTGGTCTTGAATTTGAGAGCTAGGATTTCTTTTTTTTTTTACAAGGAGGTCTTTAATTTTGAGAGGAATTGAATAAATGATGATTATTTAGGTCACTTAGGGGTTAAACCTCGTGTTTTAGGTTAATTAGGGCCGTGGAAAAAGATCCAAATACCCCTAAAGGAATTTAAAAACTCAGGATGGAAACTGAAGATCTCGATTTTTGGCTCCGCCGTGATGCGGTGCTATCCTTCTGGGCCATTAAAAATCAAAAATCCTCATTTTGTCCATTGGCGCGACGCGGAGCTATCACGCTAAGCCTTTGGAATGCCATTTTGGCTACCTCTTCGACGCGCCATTATCGTAGAGGCTCACTGGAAATTGCCAAATATGAACTGGGTTCTTGGTGCGATGCGTCAATATCGCGGTCCCTTATTGACAATTGTCATTTAGACAGGATCTGATACGCACTAGTGATCAAAATGACGGTGTTTAATGACTGAAACTTAAAATCGCCACAACTTCTTATCCGATTATCGGATTTGGGTAAATTTTATATCTTTGAAAAACTAATTGAATTTTCTACGCAATGGCAGGATCTACACGAAAAAATAATGGATATTTTGAAAATTTTATTTATGAATACTCGTGTATTGGAACTTAAATTACGCTAGGGAAATACGGGGTATTACACAACCATCATCATCAAGATGAATTATCTTTATTACACAATCTGAAAATTATGTTCTTAACTCAATTTTATTGAGCAAACAACTTTATGAATATCAAACTGTAGCTTGACAATAATTGTACACATGATCGTCTTATTAATACTCATTTTCAAAACATATCACATGATAGGTGAACGGGCCCTTATTCACCTTTTATACTTTTTAGATTTTGAGGGATCAAATCCCAATGTTAGTTGGTCCAACTAACTTATTATGAGAACAAGGAACATTAAAAGTAATGAAGAATTTTCTAATTCTTCAATATATGTTCAATATTCAGTATGCACATCTTTGAAATGCCGCAATCATTCATGTTAATTTATGAACTTTTATTCTAGTAAACTCCAAGTTTACATGACATGTGCTTTTGCGTTAGTAAATTTCAAACTTACTATGACATGAGTAAATTTTAAATTTACTACTTTAGAAGTAGATTTCAAAATAACTCTTCTCAATTATTCAGCCTCTTTCGGAGGTAAGTTGTGATACCTTCACAATCAAGTGCACGTTTGTATTAATAAGCTTCTTATTCCCCAGGAATGGAATATAATCGTGCCTTAAGTCTATCAAATTTTGATAGCTTATAACATCTTTCATGATATTGCTACGTCAGGAGCAAATTAGGGCATACATATAATATAGAGAATTTTTCTCTAACATATCTTATAATCATAATATGCGTGTGAAAATATCATCACTTTTGATGATCATTATCATATTGTCCCTACATGCGTTTATTTGTGCATTCAATCACTTGTCTTCTTTCAGACATATTATGCACTGCTACTACGTTCACTTCAAGAATAGAGCAAATTGTCATCTTTCAGACTTATCACATATTGCTACCATATTCACTTCATGGAATGGAGTATATCACATTCACTTCATGAAATAGAGCATATTTAATGAGATCGGTTTCATGACTTTTCACCAAATACATATTATTTTACCTTAGCTATCATAATATCATCAATATGGTGCATTGAGATTCAAACTCAACATTTTTCCATATAAAGACGTCTTAGGCATAAATCGATGGGACTTGAACTCAACATCTTATCAGTATGGTGCATTAAAACTTTTAACCCAATGTCTTACCCTCTTAATGAGATGAGATTTAAATTCATCATATTGTTCTTCATGAACAAATTTAAAGCATAAGTGGTTTCAAACCAATTATTTTTATTCAAATCCAACCATAATTATATCATTAGTAGCAAAAGACAAATAACATAAGGAATTACTAACCTTGAAATCCTTTAGATTTATAATCTCACCTTATTTGGCAGAGTCTCGTGCCGATAACGTGTTATGAAATATAAAAGCAAGAACAAGAAGAATAAATGGAGAAAGAAGAGGGAGACTTCTTTATTTCCCTTAATGGTTGAGAGATCATCAGAATGAGGATACAATACAATGAACAAAATACCTCTATTTATAGGAAAAAATACTTCTAGTTTCTGACTAAAAGACAGATACTTCAAATCTTGATAGATATCAACTAGATCTTGATAGATCTTATCCATATTCTTGATAGACATGCACTATAATGTAAATATATTTATAACAGAAACATCTATTTCTACTAAGAATGAGAACTACTTAGGAACGAATGGAGTAATTCTCTTAACTATGATTAAAAGCTAATTATATCTCTTTTTCAAAGAGTAAGCAAAAACTTTAAATGACATATAGTATACCCCTTCATTCCTATTGATGGCCATCTTAAGAAAAGTTTATTCAAGTGTTTATTTACTAAACTACCTATGTTCTTATTTGAAAATCCAAATTCTATTACAAATTATAGGGTAATTGGATAAAAATAATTTAAAAACTTTTCATTTGCTAAAGTAGATAAGTAAAAGAGAAAATTATTTGTAATACCCTATAAACAAATAAATCAAAGGGAGGAATCTACTGAAAAATTAGTGTCCGTGGAATTTAGGAAATTTCATAATGTCTCAATCATAATGTTATCCAAATTTCAGTGATGCACAAGTGATGAAGAACCAAATAGTAGTTAGTCACCACGCCCAAGCTTGAGTTGAATCAAAGTCATTTTAAGTGACGTTGAATACTACTAAAATTGATATGCTTATAAGCTTAATTAAAATATGTTTCATCAAATGCAACATTGCAAAGTGGCTTATTCCAATTGGCAATCCTGCAATAATGGAACTAAGGGGTCCTTTCAATATCAATTCGTAGCACTCAAATATCTTCCCATTAAACATAGCTATTAAGAAGATGAACCCCTTCACCACCTAACTTTGTTCAATTTTTCTACACCTAATTCATGTGGTAAAGAAGGGGGCCCTAGTGAAGAAAATTGAATCACTTACAAGTGGCTTCATGAAAGTGGAGAGTAATTTTTTTATCTTTAGCTTTCAGCTTTCAAATTTTGTATAGTAGAAAATTGAAGGAATGAAAGAATCCAGTTTAATCAATCCTAGTCATGAAAATATTACATCATAGACTAGCCTTACGTGGGAAGATAATTTATCTATTCAGCTCTAAAACGTCTCTTTCATAACTAAAGTAGATAAGATTTTTCTTTAAAAGAATCATACAGTATTAGCAAAATAATTGTTGGTTTGGACTAAAATTATCACAATTTCTCATTACCACATGATTCTCAAGTTTGTGATCAGACAATTAATTTAACATGGATAAGGGAGTAGTACTCTACTTATCCCTTACGATCGATTAAAAAACTTGCGGCCCAATTGTACAAGTTACATATTGAAACAGTCTATAGAGTATTAACGAAAATTAGAACTAGAACAAGAGCAGAAAAGCTTTATAAAACGGGCAAAGGCTAAAAATGAAATTTTATTTGAAATAATTGAATGACATGTACGTAATGGTTCAAATTGTACAATACACAGGCTCAAACAGCTATCTGGATATGCTCAGTCTAACCTCGTTGCACTATTTGTAGGCTTTTCTGGTAGAGGTCCAATTAAACTAGATGTTGAGAAGTCCAATTAGTAGTCTTTTCTTGATCCATATAGAGTGAAGCCCAATTGCATATCTAGCCCACTTTTGTAACTCAAATTTTGATATTCAAAAGGATGAACAGAGAAATTTTGACCCCTTGCAATATTGTACTATTTTTTTTTAGTGAAAGAGGCGAATTCATTTACGTTAGTCAATACTCCTAACAGATGTAGGAGACAAAATGTAGTTGTTCGGGACCACATCCCAGCCCTGTAGGTTAATGTTTGAATGTTTAACTGAACGATTAAAAGTTTTGCCAATAAGATCATCTAACAGCACATTGGCAGCAAAAAGTGGTACACTAGTGAGCACAGTTGGGTTTGATGAGTAGGCGACCCTGGTTCCTTCCTTCGCTAAGCAATCAGCTACTGCATTTTTCTCCCTGAAGATCTACACTGGTATGGCTGCATCCAGTTCCTGTAGCAAGTCAGCATATAGGGGGTGATCATTGTGTAAAGTGTTGATAGCTAATGATGAGTCCATCTTAATATGGAGGGAGATGATATGATATTGTTTGGCAAGCAGAAGGTCGGTTCTAAGGGCTAGCAGTTTCACCATTGTGGGGGAAGTGTGAGAGATATGATTATAGTAACCTAAGATCCATTCACCATGGCTATTCCTAAAAACTCCGCCTAATCCTCCAGGTCTAGGGTTGGCTTTAGATGAGCCATCCGTATTAATTTTTATTCCTCCTATAGTGGGGGGTCCACTTAATAGTGATAGGATCAACCCTGTGGTGTATGGATGTGCATTGATTACTGCCAATGAGGGTGAATTCAGTGGCATTGGCTATGGCTTGATCAATTCTAGTGGTGTTGTGTTTATTATTGAAGGGATTGTCATTTCTAGTCAACCAGATGGCCCAAAAGCAATAAGGGAGTAAGGTATCCCAATTGAGCCAGTTGCTGAAAGGCTTACCATGTAGGTTGTCCCAAACTTCATGCCAAGCCCCATGGTTGGTCGATCACAATAAAATACACCACCATTTTATTAAGGAAAAAAAAGAAGAAGAGAGGAAAAAAGACACCCATCGATGAAGAAGAAGAAAGGAGAAACAAGGAAACAAATTAAAAATGAAGAAAAATAGTAAAATAGAAAAAGAAAAAAGTAGTAAAATATTTTTAATAGATTAATAAATGTTAATCATTTTTCCTCACCCCTCTCACTCTCCTTTAGGAGAGTAAGCTACACTCACTGTCCTAAATGACATACTAATATCAATTCAAAATCGTTTAGGGGATATAGGAAGTCCGCAAAGTTTAAGTATTTTTATAAAAATGGTTGAACTTCTGCGGTGTAATTATGTCTTTTCTCTTTAATAATTAATGAGTAGAAGTCTCCAATAGTGATTTGTATGCTCAAGTGTTGCATTGTGATTTATTTTATGACAGTCTTAATTTGATATTGATAAACATACTTTATCTATTGGATGTCCATAAGAGGCTAAATTGGTAATAATGATGATTTATTGAATTGTGCTTATGAGAGACTTGTTTGATAATGATAACTCTTTGAATTAATATCCTGAATGACGTGATGATCATGATGAATTATTAAAATAATGTCCATGAGAGGTTTAAAATGTTGATAAATAAAAGATCTTGATTCATAATGATAGTGTGATTGAAAAGAATGCCTTGAGTAAGAATGGCTTGTGATATACCTTCATACATGTTGAAAAGTGAAAGATAAATATTTATTAAGAACTAAAAAGTGAAAATATTATTAGTATCAATATGACTGACATTAAATTCTAATATTGCTACCTTATGGATCTCTCAAGTAATGCGGTTGATGTTAAATTTTGATATTGCTACCTTATTGATTTCTCATGCAATGTGGCCGATGCTAATTTCGATACTGCTACCTTATTGATTTCTCAAGCAATGTGAGCAACTTTAAGCTTCGGTATTGCTGCCTTATTGATTTCTCAAGTAATGTGATCGAAGTTAAATTTCGACATTTCTATAAGAGATGATTGGATCGGGTGCCACGGGCCGGCGTTGTAACAATAATAATAAAGTAACTAATAACGAAGTGATATAAAGTGATGAATTCAATGAATAATTTTAAAAAAAATGATCTCGAAGATTCAATAATTGAATTAATACTTCTTCAAGAGTATTTATAAGGTTTGCTAATGATACTTGAGTCCTTTGTTGTGTTTTACCTAGACGTGAGTTGATTTGTATTCCTACTTAATTGACGTTTGAGATTGATTGTGTGATATGTACTTGAAAAAGTGAAATTTTATACATACTTGATATATGTTGGTCGACTTGCTTCATTTATACTTGCTGCAATTGTAGCTTTCCTGATTGACTAGTTATTATTCTTTAATGTTATAAGAGAATTTATTTGTTAGCCCAAAAGTTTAGTGTGAGTTGTCTACGATTACTGGGTTGATCCTATAGATATGGGTAATAGAATGCGAATAACATGGTGATAGCTGATTTAGTGTTGGATTGTGGTGGATGGTGTGGATTAATGAGGCTACATTATGCTAGTAGTGAATAAAATCTCGTTAAGAAAGTTGAAATTTTTAAAGTATATAGGCAAAGTGTTTTAATGATATTACAGTCTTAGTTAAATTATGTTCCATTTAAGATGACATGATTTCTTTTTCTAATGCTATTTTATGATTATGTGGACTAACACTAGTCAATCGATGATGCCTATCATTACGTGTGTTTGTATTGATCTTCCTCTTCTACATTTCTTCTTGAGGTATAGACTGAATGCATGTTAGCTTGCAATTACTAGATGGGTGACGATATTCAGCACTAATTTTTGCACTTTTTTCTTGACAGATGTTAGAGTTTTTGAGTTATTTATTTTATCATTAATCTATTTTATAATAGGTAGCACTTGTATATGTCTGACCAAATCTTGGGATAGTGAAGAACAGTTGTAAGAAATTTTAAAAAAAAGTTTATTTATTGGTATTTAATTTACTTTGTTATATCTAATTCAATATTCTCTTAAAACATAAGTCTTCCACATATTTTTAGTTGGGTAATAAGGATTCTCCTAGCTACTTAGGATAGCGTAGGTACCCGCATTGTCCATTAGTTTGGATTATGATACAATACTAAATAATTAATTAAATTAAGGTCAATTTTTTAAAGATTGTATTTATTTAGATATGAAATTATTTGAAACAATAATACATGTACTACTCCATTAATGACAATCAAACTTGTTTATTATATAGACAATATAGAATACTCCTACCCTTTTATATTACTTGACCCTTATACTAAAAATAGTTATTTTAATTTACTTGTTCAATTTATGAAATCAAGAGAATTTTTTAATATTTTCTTATTTCTACCCTTAGTATTAATAATTGCATAAAGTACTCCCTCCATTTTATTTTACCTGGCCTTCTTTATAAATATGTTTGTTTCAAATTAGTTGTTTATTTTTGCAAATCAAGAGTGTTTATTACTTGTTTCCCATATTACCCTCAGTAACTAGAGAAAATAGTAATAGTTAGATTTAGAGTTTCAAGACATTATTAATGGGGTTTATTTTGTAAAATACACTTCTAATTAATATTTTCTTAACGGGTGTGCCTAGTCAAGAGAGGTCAGGTAAAATGAAACGAAGGAAGCAATAATAGTCAAATTTAAAATTTCAAACATTATCAATAAGATTGTTTAGTAAAATATACCTTTAATTAAAATTTTCTTAAGAGATGTGTCATATCAAGAAGGGTCAAGTATAAGAAACACATGAGAGGGTCCACCTTCTCTCTTATTGGCCATCCTTGAGACACTAAAACATGACTACACAGGGACCTTTTCCCCTACCTCACCGGAGCCATCGGACAATGATGATAGCTAAATGGAAATCTACGAAAATAGGAAAGCCTCCTACTTTGATGTGGTCAAAGATTCACAAGTTAATTTAGAGGAACCCCTAGATATTATCGTAGAGGATGACCCATTATCTTCTTATGTGGAAGCAAAAGATGTGATCTACATAACCAAGGAAGAAAAGCAGAGAATATATGCCCCTTGGTATTACTCAGTCATAATCAAAGCGGTGGGAAAAAAAATTCAACCACCAATATCTGAGAAAAAAACTGATAGACATATGGAAGATACAGGGATCCTTTATCCTCATAGATTTGGGATCAGATTTTTACACAGTAAAATTAAACTATGAAGAACATCGGTCAAGGGCCCTTCAAAAAGGTCAATGGTTTATTGTCGGGGCATTTATGTCAGTGAGAAACTGGGAGCCCAATTTTGTCCCATTGGAATCGAAATTCCAAACCACGGCAATTTAGGTTAGACACCTACAACTCCCAACTGAGTTTTACGATATAGGTATCCTCAAAAAAGTAGGGAAAAAGATTGGAAAGCTAATCAAGATTGACACATCCATCTCATCTACTCTGAGAGGTCGCTATGCTTGGGTTTGTGTTCACATCCCCCTAGATACCAAGGTAATAGCCTCAATTGTCATTAGAACCCACAAACAGTTGCTCCAATATAAGGGGGATGGCTTTCTTTGCAAATCATGTGGATGCCTAGGCCACATAGCTACAAATTACTCTCAAACACAACTCAACATTGATAAGCAACAAGAAGCAGGTCCAGCTGACGTGCTGGTGGATGCAGAAACCAGGGAGGAATGGCACACATTCTCATTCAGAAAAGGTAAAGGAAGGAGGTCGGAAGGAGGTCGGAAGAAGGTAAGTCCTCAATGAATGAAACTAGAAAAGGTAAGTTTTCCTTCTCTCGTAAGAATCTAGGTAAGTATGTTGCCTTAGACATGTCGTCCAGCTACAGCAGAGGCATGGATGATAACAACACAGGTGGAACGGGTCCAAACCCCACACCCATTGGTAGGCCCAATCTTACTTTAAAAAATGATAGACCCATTGAGAAACAGGCCCAGCACTCTAGTAAAAGGCCCGTATTAGACAGGATCAACCTAGATCCCAACTACCAACCGATTAATCTCTTGACCTAAACCAAGGTTCAACCTACCGAGGATCCCAGTAAAGTCAGGCCTAGTAATTGTTCTAGCTCCTAAAAGGCTAATCATATAGGCTGGACCAGGGGAACCTCCCAGAATAATTAGGTAAATTTAGATCAACGGCCCAATAAACAATGCTCCCTTAATTCTTCTGTTTCCAATCCTCATAGGAAATCTTTTCCAAACAACTTGTCATGTCGGGAGAAAAGCGAAGCTCTCATCCTTGAAATACGCAACCATCTTAGTCAGTCACTATGCAACCTTTGTCTCATTCTCCTAGGAACCAAACAATTTCTCACAGTCAAATCAAAGATTGTGATATGACCATGGAGGAGTAGTTTCTACCTTTTTGTTGTCTAATACTTTTAAGATCAACACTTTCCAAGAGAGCTCTGTTAGCTCTATACCCTCTTCTTCTTTCTAGATTTCTCTTACCAAAAATGGAGACTCAAAATCCTTTGACCTCTATCTCCAAGACACCCTCAATCCTAACCAGCTTCATCTCATCCCCTTTTCTACTGGATCACCAACCATCCTCATAGTTGGATATGGGTTTGATGGAGCTAATAGTTCCAGTTCAGCTATATTGGAAGGGATAATTAATCAAAATCCTGATTCAGGACCCTCACTTTTTAGCTCAAGAGATAATGAAAAGGATGGACTAAGGGCTAAGAAACTTTGGACAGAACATATAGATGACTGCCCTTATGAAGTTAATCAACCAAGCACACATAGTATCCCTAACCCCAGAAATATTGAATGCAGAGATGACTATGACAAGTCAATCTCTTTTTTTCTTCCCTTCAAAGTTGGACATCTTGCTGAGAGAGGGTCAACTTTTTGTTCCAATCTATGGGTACCCCTACCTAAAGAGGAGCTACCTGTTAACTCTTTTAACCTCAACAATCTCGAGAACTGCAATAGAGATGATACAGAGGGAGAAAACATTAGAGGCTCTAAAGGAAAACAATGTAGAGTTGGAAAGAATTCTGGCACCTCTAAGAGTTCCAAGAACAGAAGAAGTAACACTAGAAAGGCCTCTTCATCTCACCTTCAAGGATATGGTAAGCGAGCTAACCATAGTCTTTATCCCCCAGGATCTCAACATCTTCGTCCTGGAGATAATATCACCAAGCATGGCTATAGGGAATTGCTACAAAACAAAAATATCCCCTTTAACCAAGAAGAGGAAAAGATCAAGATATCTGATCATGCCCAACTCGGAGGGGGGCAAGGAAATAATGCTGGACATGTCCCCACCACCAAAGTTAATAATGAATTCCATCATCTGGAACACTAAAGGGGCCAACAATGCAGAGTTTAGGAGACACTGTAAGGCCATGGTGGATATACATAAATCTGTTATTTTGGCTCTCCTGGAAACCAGAATGGGTGACCACAATCACCTAGCTTAAGAGCTAGGCTTCTCTAAGAAAATTCAATACCCGGCTGTTAGGAACTCTGGTGGTTTAGTCATCATGTGGAATGAGGATAATCTTATCATAAATGACATCAACATATCCCCTCAAGGGATTCACATTGCTGTCGAGGTCAGTAGCCTTCCATCCTTATGGTTTTTTAGTGACATTTATTCTAGTAACCTATTTGAGGAAAGAAAAAACTTATGAACCCAACTAATGCAGTTTGATGATTCCATTAAGGACCTTCCAAACAATGCCTGGTTGGTGGGGGTGATTTTAATAAGATTCTAAAATCCTCTGTCAAGTTTAGAGGTAATAGCCTCAATTATAATAGAGCAACCTATTTTTGGGACTGCATCAATCATAGTGGGCTTATTGACTTAGGATTCAAGGGTAGTAGGTTCACTTAGACCAATAAAAGATATAGGAATAGGAATGCCTTAATCCTAGAAAGATTAGTGTAACAACCTAAAAAAATGATAAAATATGTGAAATTTATGATTTTATGTGATTTGACTATTTTATTCCTCTTCGTAATTCCATTATCGTATTTTTGGAGTGTGGTAGTGATTGAAATAATTTTTGATGTATTTTGGTATCATTTATGCGATATTGTTGTTTTTAATGACTTTGAGAGACTTATTATACACTTATGAGTATATCTTTTGATCCGTGCGACGGATGGCCAAACAGACTATTCCAACAGCTCCAAAATATCAATTTTAGTCTAGGTAGACCTTTGGTTCAGGTTTTGATGTACCTGAGCTCATTTCGATCTATTGATCGGAGAGTTGAAAAATTAAAAATATGGATGTGGAACCCACATTTGATCGAAACGACCTTGGATGGAAAATTTGACTTCAACAGCATATCCAGAATATCAATTTTAGGGTGTTAGCATTTTTGTTGTGATTTTACAGCTTTTAAATCTTATTTCGACTCTCGATTTGGAAAATTGTGATTTCGGATTTCGGGGGTCAACTTTGTGAAAATAATATTTTTTTGAAAATTTGACTTTGCGAACGCATTCGGAACATCGAATTTAGTATGTTTGCATAGTTCTTTTGCATATATCAGCTCTGAACGAATCTCGGGCACCCCGTAGAAGTTCGGATTAGACTTTTAAAAGGAAAAACTGTTGTCATAGCAGATTTTCAGCTATATATTGCTGATTTTCTCATCTTTTTGCACATTTTGCTCATTTTTCATCTTGTCTCTTGAGATTTAAACCCTAAAATACTATGAGATCTAAAAAGTAAAGTTTTTGGGAGCTTGGAAAGCTAGATTAACACTTATTTTTTTATTTTATTACGGATTTAAGTTAAAAATTCATCATTGTCTTAGTAATTTTTGATAAATTTCTCAAAACCCCAAAAATTTTATAGCATGATTTTAAACTTCAATTTCACTCATTTTCACTTGAATAATATTTTTATCTTATAATTACTAGTTTTTCATCAATTTAACCATCAAAACAACTTTGATTTTTTATTTTAACCCGGATTTTAAAGATTTTACCCGGTAAAGCTCAAAAATAATTTTTCTTCTATTTGAACCTTATTTTTTACTTTATTTAACTTGGATTTTCAGCTGTATGTTCCTAAAAATATGAGGAACATGTTTTCAAAGTAAAGTTTTAATTTTACCCTTCTTTTTCAAAAATCTATTTCGGGGGTCCGTTTTGACCTCGAACCAAAAGTAGTCAATATGGGTCTCGTTGGTTTTATTTTGACACGTATATTTTATATTTAATATCTTTAGTGAAGTTCGATATTATTCGTGAAAATTAAGGTCGTGGGTTTGAAGTGTAGCTGACCGGTTTTGGCTTTTGAGGTAGGTTATGGCTTAACTCTTTCAGACTGGGTTGGATAGTATATGATGATACAAAATGCATGTTAAGGATGGAAACTAATCATGAAAAATGGCTATTTATGCGTTGTGCCCGTGTGGGGGCCTATATATATTGTAATTATCGAAATTGAGTTATTATGTGATATGTGTGCCCGTGTGGGGTCCTATATGATATTAATATCCTTGAATACATGTGAATAATTATATAGTGTTGTTAAGATACTTAATATGGTACCATTGGTGTATTGCAATTATATTCATACTTTATTTGGCATATGAAACATGTGAAAATTCATGGATGAAACTGAAATAATGAGTGGATATTGGCTCTCATGGATGTGGAAATATATCATTGTGGTTGGTTGTGAAAATAATCATTGTGATTGGTTGTGAGCATTACATCCTCATATCATACTTATTCATGAAACATTAATACCATCGTGACAACATCTGAGAAACACTGGCAACACCTTTTTGAAACCCTCCCCCAAGGATTTGCCGGGGAGGAGATATTGTAACACCTTATAAAAAATAATTTGAAGGATTGCCAAAAAGGAGATATGAGATATGTGGATTGTATATGGATTGACGAACCCCTATGGATCCTGCATTGGGATGCTTGCCTCTGTAGGTGTATACGAGGATTGTGCGATGATCCCGGAGGTTGTGCGACGACCTCGTGCATCATCATCATATACATTGCACTTACTTTATTGCGTTATGTTGTGCTGTATTGCCATATTGACTTGTCATCTATGTATTTGTCGTATCTTCTTTTACTTGTATTTGATGATCTTGTATATGCATGTTCCCCCTTGTTCTTCTTATATGTGATATAATACGTACTTTTGTTCTATCATGGTGTGATGTTGCAATATATGTGAGATATATTAGAATTGTTAGTACAAGAGGTGTGGGCTACCATTGTGGAATATTTTTTTATTGTAGGTGATGTGCCATTAGTGTATATTTTGTATGTTTTATTTGCTACTTTTCTTGGTCAGCCTATGATACCTACTGAGTACAAGTGGACCGTACTCATCCAACTGCGCCCTTTCGGTGCAGGTCCTAGCTCGAGTGCACCTCCGCTTAATTGACTTGGATGATTGTTAGAGCTTCCAAGGTAGGGGTTGGACATTCATGCGTCCGAAGTTCACCTCTATATTTCTACAGTAGTTATATGTTTATTTGTATTCGAAGACAAATATTATTCCTTTGTGGTTAGTTTTTTGATGTATTTGACTCTTGGATTATATTAGAACTTCTTACACTATTGACACTTGGTTTTGGGCATGATTGGTATTTTGGATATGTTTTTTTCGCATTATTATGATTACTTATATGGTTCGGTTTTATTCTAAAAGTCTTTTCTTGGGATATTTCTGCCTTTTCCACTTTTCATATCAGTTTGGGTGCTAGGCTTACTTGTTAAGGTGCGCTACAACAAGTGTCATCATGACCCTCATTTTTGGGTTGTGATAATTAGATAGATGCTTGGCCAATAATTCTTGGATAAACCTCTTCCCAGATACTACTGTTACTCACCTTTCTAGGACTTACTCTGACCATTCTCTCCTCCTTCTCAATCTGAATAAAAAGGTCCCTTTGTTCTCTAAAACTTTCAGACTGGAAACCATGTGATACTCTTACCCTACCTTTCCCCACATGGTTAGGAATTCCTTTGGGGATGTTGTGTACCTTACCCAGGTAACTTCTCACTTTGAGAAAGCTATTACAGACTGGAATAAGTCCGCCTTTGGTAATATCTTCCATGAAAAATAGAGGTTACTGGCTAGACTGGCAGGCATTCAAAAAGCTAAGGCCTACCGCCATAGTACCTTCTTGCTTGACCTACAGTCTCAACTTTCAGTAAGCTATAGTGAGATCCTCAAGTGGGAACAAGAGTTCTGGAAATTGAAATCTAGGATTAATTAGCTCATTGAGGGAGACTCTAATACCCAATTCTACCCTTAATAGAAGAAGAAGAAGAAGAAGAAGAAGAAGAAGAAGAAGAAGAAGAAGAAGAAACGAGATCAGCTCCCTTAAAGATGATCTTAGTAACTGGAGATACTCCCAAGAGAAAATTAGAAGCAATATCCTCTAATTTTACTCTAAGTTCTACTCCTCTGATCGTACTTCTTCTCCAATGCAGTGCCAAAGAAACCCTTCTTTTAGAGGCTCTATTTCTTTCTCTAATTATCTTAGGCTAGAAGCCATCCTTAATCAGGCAGAGATAAAGAGAGTTATTTTCTCCTTAAAGTCTTATCAAGCCTCAAGCCCTGATGGGCTGCACCCCTTCCTTTACCAGTGGTATTGGGATATTCTGGAACCAACTATGGTCAAATTCTGTGAAGACACCATTACTTCGGGCATTATGGATCAAAAGGTGAATATCACCTATTTGTGCCTCATTCCTAAGTGTAATAATGCCATCAACCTTAGGAACTTTAGGCCCATTGGACTTTGTAACACCCAATACAAAATCATAACCAAGATTTTAGCTAGTAGAATAAAGTTACACTTGGATACCATTATCAACCCTAGTCAATCTAGCTTCTTAGCTAACAGAAGGGCTTCAGATAATGACATCATTATCCAGGAATACATCACTCATTTAAACAAAATGAATGGGAAAAAATTCAATATGATCCTCAATATTGATCTAGAAAAGACCTTTGACAGAATTGAGTGGTGTTTCATCAGGAAGGCCCTGACCTTCTTTAACTTCCCTCCCAAGATGACCAACCTCATCCTTTCTTGTATCTCAACCTTTTCTATCTCAATTTTTATTAATGGTAGCAAAACTGATTTTTTCAGTCCTACAAGGAGAATTAGACAGGGGATCCCATCTCCCCATACATATTCATTATGTGTATGGAACTTTTATCTAGGAGAATTGACCACGAGGTTGATATTCTCAATTAGGCTCTCATCTCTATCAATAATAAAGGCCCTAAAATTTCTCATCTTTTCTTTGCTGATGATCTTACCCTATTTTCCAGGGTTTATATTAAAAATTGTCAAACTATAATGAACAACCTGAACAGTTTCAGCCACCATTCTAGTCAAAGGGTCGATACCACCAAGTCCAAGGTCTTTTTCTCTAAGAACTCAGTGCCCAGAATAGGACCACCATTGCTCAAAGCCTTAATATTAAGGCTAGGGAGGACTTTGGGAAATACTTGGGTTTTCCAATTTTTAATAAAAAAAAGTTCAGAATAGAGATTTTCAATTCATAATTGATAATTTGAATACCAAGTTAGGGGGATGGAAGACCAAATTTTTGAACTTGTATGGCAGAACTACTTTTGACAAAGATTCTCTTAATAGCATACCCAACCACATCATGCAAGACATTTCCTTTCCTAGTCGAATCTAGAAGCACATAGACATGATCTAAAGAAACTTTATATGGGGTTCCACCAGTGAGAAAAAAAGGATACATCTATTCTCCTAGGTAGAGTCACTCTTCCCAGGAATGAGGGTGGATTAGGGATACAAAAAGCCAAACTCAAAAACAAGGCTATGCATTTAAGTCTGGTTTGGAGATTCTTTCATAAGCCTTCCAAGTAATGAGTCTCTATCCTTAAATCCAAATACAGTCATAATGGGGAGCAATGTCATTCTTCAGCTTCCAAAACCTGGAAAAACATTTTCAAAGGCTAGATAACCTATAAGGAAGCCTATTCTTGGAGTTTCAAGAATGATAGGGAGGTTAGCATCTATTTGAATAAATGGATCCCCAACAATCCAGCTTTGAAGGACACCATCCAGGGGGGCCTCACCAGGGAAACTTTGACCTTAAGCTCTCAGACGTCTGGCAGAACAATTGCTGGAATTTTGAAGACCTGTCCTTGGATATACTCCATAACATAAAGCATCACATGTAAAGCACTTTTTTTTCTAATAACAGGATCCAAAAGAACTCCCCTCTTTGGACCCAAAATGGGAATGCCCTTATCTCCTGTAAAAGTGCTTACCTTAACCTCAGCCAGAAGGCTAAGATAGATCCCAATCTGAATATTACTAATTGGAAATATTTATGGAAGCTCCATACTATGGCTTGTTTTGCTAAACAGACTACCAGTGGATGGTAACCTGGCCAATATGGGCCTCAATATCAATTCTGTCAGTCAAGTTTTTAATTAGCAAACTAAGAACCTTTCTCACCTTTTCTTTGATTGTACCTACTCCCAAATCCTTTGGAAGAATATGTTGGATAGGAACAGCAGAACCTCTGGGGTTTTTCTCTCAAGATTTTCAGCTCAGAACTAGAGCACCACCTGTAAAATCATTCGTAATGAATCTTGTGACAAATTTATGCTATGGCAAGAGTTGTTACCTTTTTATTTTTGGTCTTTATGGAAGAAAAAGAATGGTAACATCTTTAACAACAAGTCCTAATTAGCCTCATTTAGCTAAGCTTATGCCGAGGCCATTACATATAATTAGCTCAAGGGTGATAGACATAATGTCAAGCCTATGTCTTCCAATGCTATCAAATGAAGTCCCCCGCACATAGACTCATACAAACTCAATATTGATGGATCGTGCCTAGGCAATCTAGGAAAAAAAAGTATTCGATGGGTGGCCAGGAACCACAATGGGGATTGGGTCATAGGTTTCACAAAAAGTTTTATAAAGACTTCTAACAACCAGATGGAGCTTTTGGCTCTTAATGGGGGGTTAAAGATCTGTGAAGAGCTTAACTATATCCCTTTGGAAATCAATACTGACTCTAAAGAAATTATTAAAATATTGCCTAATGGTAATCTATTTTATAATGGGACCATTGATGATTGCAGGTCCAGGTTGAGAAGACAGGGATGCCCAGCAATTCAGCAGAACTTCAGAGAGAAGAACATGGTGGCTGACGCATTAGCAAAACACGATGCTTCAGCTGATATTTTTGAGCAATCTCTAATGATAGCAATTCTCCTGTGTATGCCAGACAGGCTTTGTGGACAGACATGTTAGGAACTATTTTTGAAAGGAGTACTAGGACTAATGTATCCCAACAAGACACTAGCTCCTATGTTTTTGTTATTGAACCAGATTAGCATTTAGACTCTTGTAAACTATTGTTTTGGATTTTATTATTAATATATAACCCCTGGTTAACCAAAAAAACACATGAAGTAAGAAAATGAAAAAGACAAAAATAAAATATACGCATAAGCATATACATACATATACACATTCTTAATGTACGTGGTATAGAAATAACGGTCATAAAAGTAATCGTAAATTATGTGACAAATTCATAAAGTATTATTCCACTTATAACATTAATGAACTTTAATAAAAAAAATTATAAATGCGTAGGTTAAAAAAATAAATTACATACAATATAAAGAAGTATTACATAAATATATTTGAAATAATAAGAACAAAATGGACATTACATAGGATACTGGGGAGAAGGTGGGAGGGGAGGGGGGAGAGTGTTTCATTATTGTTCAAAATTAAGGGGAAGTTTGATTTTTAAATGGATGTTGGGGGGTGAAAATATAATTTTAATTTTTCATAAAATAACCAAATTTTCATAAAACTCTAAACTTTAAAAAAATTAGATTTACACTTTTTATAATTTTTATCTTCAAAAGTAGCCCATTACCTTCATGTACGATTCATTATTTTTCATTCATTTTGACAATTGTTGACAATTAGGCTTAAAAAAATATTTGAAAATAATTTTTTTTCGTATAGTAGAAATAATAATCTTATTTTTTGTCATTAACAGTTTGATTCGTATTAACATAGTATAATCAGAGATAAAGATAAATAATTCAAAGCATAATGTGACACCGCTCAGGTAATGTGTAACGGATTATAAACTTAATTCTTTCATAGACAATTCAGACGTCTGAATCCGAATGCATATCTGAATGATTAAGATGTTGTCTCTAGATCTGAAAACTGAATGATTAAAATTATTTTTCAACACCTGAATGTGTAAAAAAAAATTATTTGTGTATATGATAAATTAAAAAATACAACTCAAATAAAAAACTAACTATATATTAGAAAAAATATGTAATTTAATACAACAAAAATATTATTTGGTTGAAAAAATATTTAGATTTGTTAGTGATAGTGGAGATAGTTTATAATAGTGATTATGATGACAATGATTGATATAATAGTGATTATGATGACAATGATTGATGTTAGTGATTAGTAATATTGGTGGTGATAGTTGTGATGGTTGGTATTGTAGTGACGGTTATGGTGGTGACGATTGATAGTGGTGGCAGTGGTTGTGATGTGACGTTGCTTGATATTAGTAGTTGGAGGTGTTGATTGTGATGACTAAAAAATAAATGCATGATGCTAGACGATGTATTAGTGCTAGTTGGAGATGTTGTTAGTTGTGATGATGGAGATGGTTGTTAGTAGAGATAAATTGTAGTGATTGTAGTGTAGAGGTGGCGTTACTAGTGACAATGGTGATGGCGACCGAAGAATGTGTGAAGGTTTTGATGTATTAGGGGTGGTTAGTAGTGGTACTAATTGTGATAGATGAGTTGATGATGATGGTGTTGTTGATACAAGCACCATCATGAAGATAAATATTTTTGAGTATTTTGGATGTAACCTCGAAGGTGAACGAGTTGAAGTGTTAAAAAGGGCTCCAAACCGCCCCTAAAAATACTCCATGGGTGCCTATTTGCCTACTTGGTTATTAAAGGGCCTTTTTGTCATTTTATCTTTTTATTTGTAAAGTACTATAAATAGAACAATATAGGGTTTTAGTTCATTAGTGTTCTTGTTGTAGTCTTGGTCAAAATTTGTGGAGTCTAGGTCTAGAATTTCTTTGTTGTTATTGTTATTTCTTGATTCACTAACACTAAAGGTATCTAGATCTATATTTGAGCTTAAAAACTTGTTAAAGTTGTGTTGTGAACAAAGACCTAGACTGAAATTTGTGGAGGTTGGAGTGGGCGTAGAAGGTGTTTTTATTGTTGTTCTTGAAAAGTTGTTGTGTTCTTGTTGTTTTCATCACTTCTCTTATCTTGACCAACTTAAAGTAGTTAATAGATCTAGAAAAGGTGAAGACAAAGTTGGAAGACTTGTTGGTGAAAGGACTAGCTCACATCACTCTTGACTTGACAATAACTTTTTCAACAACTTTTTTTGTTTCTAGGAGCCTTGTTTTGTGGAAACTAGTACAAGTCTAATCTCACCTTTTTGAGTTGAATTTGAAAAAAGTTACAAGACTTGTGTTTTTCCCTTCTAATACTAATTGTCTTTCATTCCAAAAGTATAAGGACTAAAAATTCTAAGAATGGTGATTAAAACTTGTGTAGACTCGTGATCAATTAAGGGGTGACACATCACCAATTACTGTTCACACAATAAATTTTAATCTCAAATTTGATCTTCTAGTTTCATTTTGTTGTTTCTTTTGTTGATTCCAGTACTAACTTACAAGCTATTAACCACTTACTAGATTGTGAGTTGGTTTGAAACCGTTCTTTGTATTTACGTCCTTGTGTATTTTTTTTATTTTGGAGTCGTTGTAAACATTGGAATTCACCTCTCAACACCTCATGGAGTACAAGCAACCATACAACACTTTTGACATTAAGTGTGAGGAATCCGAGAACAAAGAAATAAAGAGAGAGTGTGAGGACCTTTCTTTTACAACTAAACCGTTTGTTGTTTTGTGGTGAAACTTCTTGGCTAAACTCAATTGAGCCGGAAGAGATTAAAGGTAAATCTCAAGATGGAGAGGAAGACAAGGTGCAAAATGAAGATGTTGGCCGAGACTTGAAATTGTTGTGTTCTCGATTTCTTCTTATTTTGTGGACTATTTTGGAGCCATTTTCATTAGGCTAGTGCCATGAATTTGAGGTCAAATTCCTCTCAAGAAGGAGAGGATGATACAAGCACGATAATGAAGATGAACGTTTTTTAGTATTTTGGATGTAACCTCGGAGGTGTACGAGTTGAAGTGTTAAAAAGGGCTTCAAACTGCCCCTAAAAACACTCCATGGGTGCCTATTTGCCTACTTAGTCATTAAAGGGCCTTTTTGTCATTTTATCTTTTTATTTGTAAAGTACTATAAATAGAACAATATAGGGTTTTAGTTTATTAGTTTTTGTTGGATATTGTTGAAAGAACACATCTCTTGAGAGAGAGTGTCTCTAGGCCTAAATTAGGACATGAACAAGTGTGGATTCACTTGTGATTGTGTATTACTTGGAAACGTTGGTGCTTGAGCGGTGGAATCCCTCTTGTATCACGTAAGAGTATGGTGTTGCTATTGTAAGTCTTAGGGGTCCTAAGATTTAATACATCTTTGGATTCTTAACCTTGTAATAGTGTATGTCTCACTTCCTATCTTTACATATCATGTACTAGTTGTATAGTCTAGTGAACTGTTTGGTTCTTGTTGTTCTTGTAATCTTGTAACCGTTGGATTGTTGTTATTGTAGTGTTGTTCCTCTCGCTATTGTTGTTTATCTCTTGTTGTTGTTAGTGTTTTTGGTGTCATTTACACCTTGTTTCTTGATGTTGTTGGAATCAAGATTTGGTGTTTGTTGAGCTCTCGGTTTTTCCTTTATTTGTGGACTATTTTGGCTTGTTTTTGATATGCACCAAATTAGTATTGTATCAGTTGTTGACGGCAATGTTGGCGGTGAATATAATTAGAATAATAAAGGTAGTATGCGTGGTAGCAGTTGACAATAGTGGTTGGTAGCGATATTTGTTGTCGATGGTGGTTGTGATGGTGGAGGTAGTTGGTGGTGGTTGACAATAGTGGCGATGACAGAGGTAGTTAGTGGTGGTGATGAAAGATTATGAATAGAGTGACGGCGAATATTATTCAACACCAGAATACCTCTTCAGACCTATTAAGACTTGGTTCTAAATCTGAATGATTAAGACCTATTAAGAGCTATTAAGAGTTAAAATCTTAATAAAAAATAAATACACTTAATGGTCTGAAGTCTAAACCATTAAAATTCAGACCTCCATTAAGTGCAAACAAATGAGGCCTTAGACTCCTTCATTGACTTAACTTAGACTTTAAATTAGTACTAATAATAAATTTCATAATAATTAAATATTTAATAAATTGTTGGTCAATATTCAACTACCATTTTGTTGGAACTAGTTTAATCGCACGTGTAACAATTGATTATTTAAAATTAAATGATTTTATCTGAGATTTTTAATAAAGTATAAAAAGTTTAAATCACTTTTCAAAGATGCTTCGTACTTTAATATAATAATGTAAATATAAATATATATATTTTAGTGTAAGCACACATATATGTGCAATTCCTTTTTTCTTGTTAAAAATCTATCAAAAAAAATTATCAAAATTATCTTACTTATTTTACACTCATCACTTATCCATACAGATATTTTAAAGTCTCATTCTGATGATTGTGTTGGAGAATTCAAAAAAAATCCATACAATTAACATACTCATCAGTTACAATACTAACCCACCTAAATTACAATACAAATGAAATCTCTCCATTCGTCATATATTTTTCGTTGATTTTAAATGTTGTGAGAACCGACTTGAGCCTAAATGTAGCTGAAATCTAAATGATGGATGTTTATTACCATTTGATTGATGGAAAAATATTAACTTATAATTTGTGGCAGCTATTATAAAAAGAAAAAAAAAAGAGACCTGAATTACTCAAATCTGAAAGAGATTGAAACTAAAATTAACAAACAAACAAAACAATAAAAAAATTATCACTTCATCCAGCTTCACGTATGATTTATTCAGTAAAATAGTTAAGCATATTTGAGAAGATAATATAGCATGTATGGGAGTGAAGGTTGGCATTTTTAAAGGAGAATAGAATTTTATTTGAAAATTTGTTGTGTATTGTGGAGTGTTGAGTGATTATAAGAAGAAGAGGAGGGCTAATTTTTACCTCTCCTTCAATTACCTAAACGTGACTAAATACTTTTTAATTCTTTTGAATTTTCATTAATTTAATTTGATGAAGCAAAGAGCTCCGTTAATTTACCTCTTTACTTTCTGTTTTTGATTTATCGGTATTCTTCAAATACATAGAAATAATTTTTGAGAATACAATGAAAAGTAAAAATTAATGAAGAAGATGAAATAAGACATGATAATTATTTTACTAACCGAAGAAATTAAAGAACAATCAAAGAAAGTATATTCGGTCCATTATTAATAATTGTAATTTTACACAACTTTCACAACTGTGATAGATTAACATGTCTAAAGCATCTCGGTGTAACACGAGTGAAATCACTCCGTACGTTAATCATCCTATATCGATTTTGAATACCGCACGGATCAACTTGAGTCAAGTGTACCTCAACACCTAAATATATGATCCTTATCATCATTGGATTGGTGGAAAACTATTGATTTACGCTTTGTGACAGCCACTATAATGAAGGAAAAAATGAATGTATTAAAATTGGTACCAAAAATTAAACAAAAAATTATTAGTGATAAAGAAAGTATAAATTTATCACTCCGTCAAGCGTCATGCATGATTTGTGCATGTAATTCTTAAACATGAAAAGGGGTATGTGTTCTGTTGCGCCTCTACTCACACGCAATTGTACGTGATCGTATAAGTTGTACAAAGGCTTAGACAGTCAGATATCATTCCCACGAGGATCAATAAACTAGAAATTTATTTAATCTTTAGTTTAAGACAATTGGGTATTAAGTGCTTGAAAGTATCAAGATGATTTTAATTTTGTCAATAAAATGTAAATTATTAAACAAGAAATAATTAGTGACGACTAGAGCAAAGCAAGCAACGGTTGTAATCAATAACGAGGATGATTCCAGGGTTGAGGTATTTCGAACAATTATACAATTCTATATTCTTATCATAGTCTAATTGGTTATCAGGTTGATGATTCACAAAGTTTATGCAACAATCTTAGTCCCTCGACCTCAAATCTTTTATCTATTGAATGTTGTAGCTACAACTCCCGCAAAGATACAATAATTCTTCTAGATTCATAAAGCTGACTTCTTGCAATTGAACCAAGCAAGGCTTCTAGGTATATCTCTATCCTAGATGCTAATTCAAACCCCTTATTTCATAAAAGAATAAGAACCTTGCTCCCTAATTTCTTCGTTCTATTCTAGATTCTCCTCCCGGATGCACATAGAAATATAGATTTATTCTAATGGTAGTCAATCATTAAAATAGTAAACTCAAGAAATTAAGAACAACCCAGATGATAATCCAAAAAGAAACTATGAATAAGAGTATCAAAGAGCAATCATGTTTTTAGCCTCAACCTCAGAAATAGGGTACTTAGCTACTCATGTTTGAATTCATCATCCAAAATAAGTAATTAATCATACCCAAAACAAATCTTGAAGTAAAGAAATTGAAAAGAATGTCTAAGAACCCTAAAAAAAGAGAAGCTTCTGCTTTTCCGCCGCTGCTATCTTTGCTAAAAAATTCTCCCAAAATTATCTTGGATTTTCCTTTTTTAGCCGGGACAAAACACTTAAAAGATTCCCAATTTTTCCACACAGCGCATCGTGCCATACCTTCAATTGCTATTCTCCATAAAAATCTGGGCAATTGCGGAGCTCAAGTATTCCTTGAAATTTGTAAAATGCACCCTCACCACGACGCGTCACTATCGCGGTGAACCACTGAATTTGGACAATTGTGAAATATCCATCCTCCGTAATGCGCTAAACTTTCAAGTCACACAATTTGATAAGTGGAACTACTCTGTGATGCGGTGGTTTCGCGGACCTGTACTGGAAAGTGCCAAGTGAGAATCTACGCCTCTCTGTGATACGTTAATTTTGCGACCCTTCACTGGAATTTGACCATTTCTATTTTGTTGGTCAGCGCGATACGGAGTATCATCAATGAGGATTCCTACTTTTCAGCTTTCCTTTTTATCTTTATTCCACTCCCTTGTATTCTTTCAATCCTTCCATATCATCATTGTATTCAAATGCACACATTTCTTCGTGATTTTTAGCCTGAAAGTACTAATCATATCCATTAGGCACGAAATGGAATAAAAGCTTAATTATACTTATGAATTCATACAAAAGTTATTGAACTAAGTCTAAATCTGGGTGCATATTGGTGCTTTGAGCATATAAATATGCCCAAGATCACCACCCCACACTTAAAACCTTGTTCATCCTCGAACACTTTAATCCAAAAGCACAATTACTTCCTCTTTCCATCACAATCTAGAAGTTGTGTCGCAATGGGCACTTACACTTTCCAATAGTGTATTCTTACACCATCATGTCAAAACAATTTTAGCATATGAAGCAATTTAGTACAAGTTTCTCTATCTCGATAATGAATTTCTAACATGTCGGCAAACTCAATCAAAGAAATACAATAAGTAATCTGGCTTTCAACCGCATGTATCCTCACACAAAAATTTTCCCATATTAACTCACACTGATATCTATGAAAAAATAGGGGAGTATCAACATCAAATCACTCCCTCTCAACAAAGAATTCATACATGATAGTGAACGAACCATAAACTTGCCCTTAATGTACTACTCAACTAATAGTCAGATGTTTAGGTGAAGGATCAACTAGGTCTTTTTCGGGTTGTAGTAAAGGCTTGGGGACAAGTAGTTACTATTTGGAAAAATAGTGACTATTGCTCCTAAGCGTTTTAGTACAAGAATTATCAATTAACTCTGTTCTCCAACACCAATTTATCCTTCTGTTTTCTCCCCATTCTTTCATTTTTCAACTCCTCTTTCAATTAGCTTATTTACTCAAAACAGGTTGGGAGTATTAGTTATTCCTTCCACATACTTCTCTTTTTTCATACTTATTTCATGTTACGCACCCCTATTACAGTCACCCTTAACTTAAGTGAAAAGTTTTCGTTAAGGTGCACATTATCCAACTGGACCAGGGCCAAAACAGGTTCATTGTAAAATTTCTGTTTACTAACTCCCAATTGCACCCAGTATTTTTAAACATCAATAACAACTACTTTGGGGGCATTAAATTTTACCTTTTCCTCCTCTTTTTTTACGCTCTTAATCTCCTCTAAGTTTTATATTAAAATGCTCAGGAGCTTATTTGGATCAAATTAAAATTTATCGAAGAAAGAATAGGGTTACATAACAGGCTACCAAAGAAAGAGGCTAAAGGCTCAACTGGGCTGACTAAGACTATGCACCAAGGTAGGTCTATTTAGGTTTGAAACACAACTGTCAAAGAAATGCCTACATCACTTCCTACACCCAACACCTTTTATTTTGCTTTATAAACACACCGGACAAGTTCTAGTTATTTCTATTCATGTAGAATACGCACAAATCCTCACACTCACAGTGCATGCACAGAATCAAACCAAGGTTCCCAATCATATTCTTTATTGAATTCAAAACTAAGCCAACACATCAAATTTCATTTATCGAGATTAAATCATCAGTACTCAAATCAAGACACTCTGATGCTTATTTGTACTTAATTTAATTTCCATTACTGCGAAGATGGGGCCCATTCCACACACTCCTCTAAGATAGTGATTAGGTTCTCGTTTATTCTTTACTTCCTATGACCACTCCCCTTAAGATGGTCGTCATCCATCTATCATAGGGGATGGCAACTAACTATGACTTTTTATTCCTAATTTTCAAAGAGAGCAAAAGTAATTACTTGAAACTGAAACTTACCAATGAGGGTGAGAGAAAAAGAAATAACCATAAAATAATACTTTAAACTGAAGAAACATGTGATAAATGCCAAAAAGGGCAAATTGCAATCCATAAATTTACTAACTATTACAGACCAGTGTTCCGAATAGCTAGTACTAGCAAAATCAACAAAATAGAGAATTAAAAAAACTGTTCAACCAGCCAATTCCTTAAAAGAAGATGATGTAGAATAAGAAACCACCACCCCATACTTAAATAAAGCACTGTCTCAGTGCTTCCAAATAAGCCTATGGTAGGGTGGAAGTATACTCCCTAATTACTCAAATGGAACTATGGCAGTCATATCCTCAGTAGTTCCATCCACATCATCACCATCATCATCAGACTGATCCTCTTTATCTGACTCCATGTCTGAATCCCTGTACTTGTGCTCTTCATCGATTGGTATATCATCACCAACCGGCTCAACAAAATTTGGGCCAATCTTTAACATTGTCCTAGCATGGTGCCCGAGTGGATAATCGAGATCTATAGCATGGAGCTCCTCTGGTGTAGCTGGTCTACCTTCCATCGTGAACAGCATCATCATAATACCATACAGCCTGCCCAGTACTTCATCAGTCCTTGTTTGTCACTCTATCATGGTCAAAATTGATCCAGTTACCCCAGATATGCTCCGTGCAGTAGTTATATCCACAGGGTGAGTAAGAACCTCGAGCTTATAATCCAACTCCTTTTCATCAACCTTGTGCCTCCGCAAAAATCTAGTAACCAAACCTCCAAACCCAAAATTGTGCCCTGCCTAGGTACGCGCTTTCTTTATTGCAAAAATAAATCACATTACCTACATTTATCTCCACATCAGGACACATCAGGGCATAGATCAAAAATACCCTATCCCGAGTAAACTCCGTCATATACTTGCCTTAAATCAAGCATGAATAGATAATACGACCCCACATCCATACTTTCTTGTTCATTTGAGCATAAGGGAAGGAAGAGTGCAAACCTGTAACACGATGCCTAGTCCAAAGAGCTGAGGATCACTGACCACACAACAGATGCCTAATATTTTCATACGGAGGAGAAACAATAAACTGCCTCAAGAAATTTGGGTTTGCTTATGGTATACAAAACAAGTCATTAATATCAGCAGCAGTGAAACAAATTACTTTCCCGCGAACCTTCAGCAAATGATCAGGATGACTAGGGTCCCAATTGGCGTTAAATTCTCTAACTAAGTCCAGATTGCACTCAGTCGGATGATGGAAGATGAAATTCATGTTGATTGCCTCAATTCTTTGTACCATGGACAGACATTCTCTCATGAGGCTAGAACGATTAATATATACCTTCAGGATATACTTTGCACTCGTATGCTTGGAATACCATTGCTTCCCATCCTTGTGTACAGATTTGAACCCAAACTTGCGAACCTGCCCCCTCTGAAATGGTGGAGCCCTAGGTACCCTTGTCAGTTGACTTTCAGATGGTCTGCTCCTTTTTCTCGCAGGTACAGAAGGACCTGCCTTTGCCTTGCCTTTGACTGATTATGGTTCCATAATTCATGTAATACAGAAGATGCAACAAATATTTGAGTATGTTAAACGTGGGACTAGCTAAACTGAGTGTGCATTATGAATGACTTTCCACCCCACACTTAGTTGTTAACTAGAACACATGCCTCAAAATCCAAGGTACTCAGACTTCCCTTTGTTGACCTTATTATTATATTTAAAGACATTATATTGCTCTTCGGGACACTAAAGCCTTAGTTATTTTCTCAACACACAACACCGTCTCATCTATTCCCATCTAATTACTCAATAAGGGACTATGAACAAAATCATGTTGCTACAGCATCACGCATTAAAGAAGTATTTTTATAGAATTTGACTAAATCAACTAACATCAGACAGGAAGGGTATATGCACAGAGGAAAGTAGGAGCATAAATAACATGGTTTTATCCGAAATAAAATTAACCCTAACTTTCTAAACCTTATTGCTTCACACATCTAGCTACAATGCCCCTACATTCCTTGACCCTGCAACTAAGATTTGAAAAATAATTTTCCCAAATACCAACTACATATAACCATTCTATTATCATCTTAACAACTCAGAATTATAAAGACTATATTAATACATCACAATGATTGAAAGACAATATATCAAAGGCAATGCTAAAATGTACAACTACCATGATAGGGGAAAATAAGATTATGCCCCAAAATGCTAGCCAACATCACAAGACACAAATAGAAAGATAGAAAATAAATTTAAATATTAAAGCACATACCTCAAAGGTTGAGAGAAGGATGAAAATTGGGGAAATTTTTAGAAGATTAGTAGGAGCGAAGTGAGAGAGCGCAGCGCTTAAGAGGGAAAATAAGAGGGTTTAGGGTTTAGAGGGTATTTATAGAGGGACGGGTCGGATTAGGTTTAATTCAACATGTTATGCCTGATTTTAACCCCCTTCGCGACACGATAAGATCAAGTAGACCTACTGGAGAATGCCAATTGCCATTTAACTATCCACCGTGACACGCTAAATTTTGTGTCAAGTCACTGTATCTTGAAAATTTTCAATTTTCCAAGTTATGCAATGCACTGATATCGCGTCAGGCCACTGGAATTTGACAATTGTCAAATCGCACTTCTCTACGTCGCAATGGAAATCACGGATCCTTAATGGAAGTTTGACAATCATCAATCTACCCAGTTTCACGTCATGCCATTCTTCAAAATCAGATTTCCTTGTGTAATTTTCACTCTTTTCTTACCTGAGAAAATCCCCACTTACACATATCATTTTGCAAAACTGATTGCTTTCCTCAAATGTGGTAATTTTCTTATTTTCACTTTGCAAATCCTTGCAATCTCAAACAAAAACAACAAATATTGTAAGTAAAAGTGAGTTGCCTCCCACTCAGTGCCTTAGTTTTGGTCGTGGCACGACTCATCTTTTTGTATTTTTATTTTTGTTTTGATTTTACAAACTAAAAATTAAACTACCTATTACAATACATTTGTGGGTTGCCTCCCATATAGTGCCTTATTTTACGTCGTGTCACGACTCAACTCATCATCACTCATCAGCAAAAGTGATAGATTCCTTGTACTTATCCAGATGATCCGCTAAATAATGCTTTACATGTTGTCCATTCACAAGGAATTTCTCCGTCTTCTCTTTATTCCACAACTCCACAGCTCCATGGGGTGTCATACGCATCACCTCAAAAGGTTCAGACCATTTCGATCGTAATTTACCCAAAAACAACTTAAGTCGTGAATTAAACAACAACACAATTTGTTTGGGTTCAAATTCCCTAGCTTGAATTTGCTTGTCATGCCATCTTTTGGTCTTCTCCTTGTAGAGCTTGGCATTTTTGTAGGCGTGGAGTCTAAACTCATCAAGCTTATTCAGATGCAATAACCTCCTTTCCTTCGCGACAGTTATCTCAAAGTTCAACTTCTTCACCGCTCAATATTCTTGGTGTTCCAACTCTATAGAAAGATAACACGTCTTACCATACACCAAGCAATATGGAGATGTACCATTGGACGTCTTGTACGCTATTCGATAGGCCCAAAGTACATCGTCTAGCTTCTCCACCCAATCTTTTCTCTGCCCAATCACGGTCTTTTAAAGTATTTGCTTAATCTCCCGATTGGATGCCTTTACTTATCCACTCATTTGAGGATGGTATGCAGTGGCAACTTTATGCCTAACACCATACTTAAAAAGAAGATTTTTGAACCAGGTGTTAATAAAGTGCGTACCTCCATTACTAATTATTGCTCTTGGCATACCAAATCTGGAAAATATGTTCTTCTTCACAAACTTCAGAACCACTCTTGCATCATTAGTCGGACTCTCCATAGCTTCCACTCATTTAGATACATAGTCAACTGCTATAAGAATGTAAAGATTACCTTTCAAAGGTGGGAATGGTCCCATGAAATCGATCCCCCAAACATCAATGACTTTGACTTCTTAAATATTATTGAGGGGCATCTCATGATGCCTAGATACGGTACCCAACCTTTGACATTGATCACAATTCTTTATGAAAGCCACTGCATCTCTAGATAGAGTAGGCCAGAAAAAACCTGATTGCAACACTTTTCTCATAGTCTTCTCATCCCTATGATGTCTACTATATGAAGATAAGGGGCAATCTTGTAATACCTTTGAAAATTCAGCCTTTGGGATACACCTATGAATTACTCCATCTGGACCCTGCTTAAAAAAATATGGTTCATCCTAATTGTAAGCATGAGAATCATGGAGTAATTTCCTCCTTTGTTGTGTGTTGGCCTCAAGATGGTACACCTCACAAGCTATCAAGTTCACAATGTCAGTATACCATGGGAATTTAACTACATATAATGATAATAACTTCTCATCAGAAAACTCTTCCTTTATACTCAAAAAGTATTCCACAATATGGTTTCGATCTTCCAACCGTGACAAGTGATCAGCAACTTGATTTTTCGCTCTATTTCTATCTCATACCTCAAGATCAAATTCTTGAAGCAAAAGAATCCACCTAATTAGTCGTGGCTTTGCATCTTTTTTGTTCACAAGATAGTATGAACAATGACCTTTGTACCAACTAAGTAAGATTGAAACTTGTCGAATGCATATACCACTGCCAACATCTCTTTCTCTGTAACCATATAGTTAACTTGAGCATCATTTAGCACCTTGCTAGTATAGTAGATCGATCAAAATACATTCTCTTTTCTCTGACCCAATACTGATCCCATCGCAATGTCACTAGCATCACACAGTAGCTCAAAAGGTAATTCCAATCTGGTGCAATCAAGATAGGTGCTTCCGTTAACTTCTTCTTAAGCTTTTCAAAAGCTTCATGGAAAGCAGCCTCGAACTCGAACTTGGCTTCTTTCTCTAACAATTTGCACATAAGACTTGTAATCTTTAAGAAATCTTAAATGAATCATCTATAGAACCCAGCATGTCCCAGAAAGCTCCGTACTCCTTTGACTGTGACTGAATGAGGCAATTTTTCAATTACTTCAACCTTTGCTTTGTCTACTTTGAGCCCTTTGTATTACACTTTATGGCCTAATACAATTCCTTCCTTAACCATAAAGTGGCACTTTTCCCAATTCAACACCAAGTTTGTTTCTTTGTATTGAGCTAGGACTCTGTCGAAATTCTACAAACACTTTTCAAATGAATTACCATACAAGGAGAAATCATCCATGAATACCTCTACAAATTCTTCCACCATGTATGAAAATATCGCCATCAAACATCTCTGAAATATAGCAGGTGCATTGCATAGGCTGAAGGGCATATGTTTGAACGCGTATGTATCGTATGGACAAGTGAATGTGGTCTTCTTTTGGTCTTCCGGGGCTATGATTATCTAATTGTAGCCAGAGTACCCATCTAAAAAAATAATAATACTCTTTCCCCACCAATCTATCCAGTATTTGGTCAATGAAGGAAATTAGATAGTGATCTTTACGAGTCGCTTCATTCAATATTCGATAATCTATACATATTCTCTAGTTGGTCACTGTACGTGTGGGAATTAACTCATTATCATCATTGGTCAATACTGTCATTCCTCTCTTCTTTGGTACATAGTGCACCATACTCACCCATTTTCTATCAAAAATTGGGTAAACAATACCACTATTTAACTACTTGATCACTTCTTTCCTGACCACCTCCTTCATCATAAGATTCAACCTTCGTTGTTGTTCCACTCTAGGTTTGTAACCCTCTTTTATGTAAATATTATGCATGCAAAATACTGGATTGATTCCTGAAATGTCAGACATCTACCAGCTAATCGCCTTCCTTCTTCTCTTGACAACCGCTACAGCCTCCTTTACTTGTACATCTGATAATCCTGCAGACAATATAACAGGCAAGGTATCTTGATAACCAAGAAAAACATATTTTAAATACGGAGGAAGAACCTTAATCTCCAAGTTAGGAGCTTCTTCGATTAAAGGCTTGGGTGAGGGACCAGTTAGACTATTTAAAGGCTTGAATGGCACTTTGTTTGTCTCAATTACGGACAAATTCATAACCTGGACCAATTCCAATGCTTCCACATCTCCATGCAGATCATAACCTATCAAAGCTCTCTCTAAGGGATCATCAGACAACAATAACTGCCAATTTGAAGCAAGATCGATAACCGATATAGAAGACAACTGCTCATATATGGCTAGCAGTTTTAATGTTTTGTACACTTCAAAAACTTCTACTTTGTCATGCGCTCGGATTGTTATTTTTTTCAGCTTCCACATCAATGAGTGATTGTCCTGTTGCTAAGAAGGGTCGTCCCAAAATAAATGGAACAATTGGATCAGCCTCAAAGTCAAGAATCACAAAATCCACCCAAAAGATTAAAGATCCCACTTGCACCAACACATCTTCAATAATACTATCTGGTCTAGCAAGTGACCTATCTGCCAACTGCAACACAATAGTCGTGGGTTTGGGACTCCCAAGACCCATCTTCCGATACCATGACATGGCAATGAGATTTATGCTAGCACCCAAGTCACACAATCCACGTATACAAATAGTCTGACCAATGGTAATCTGCAAGGTGAAACTACCTGGATCCTTCAATTTTATGGGCATTTTATTTTGAATTTTAGACGTGCACTCTTGAGTAAGTGCAACTGTAGTATATTCAATCAAGCTGTTCTTATTGGCAACAACATCCTTCAAGTATTTAGCATATTTTGGGACACTCTGCAGGATGTCCACAAGAGGAAGATTTACTCAAACCTGCTTCAGAAGATCTAGAAACTTCTTATAACTGGCTTTCTCTTGATGCTTCCTTGCCCTTTGAGGAAAAGGCAAGGGGATAGTTTTCTTCTCCATACAAATTTCTTCACTTGTCTCTTTTTTCTTGACTTCAACTTTTGTATTCTCTTTCAAATTGTCATTAGCAACTGTGGGCTTTTCCTACTCCTGAACCACCTCCTTAGTTTGCAGCCCACTCTTTATTGTAACCGCATTTACCTACTTCGAATTAGCCTCTGTCTCACTAGGCAGTGCTCCTTGTGGTATTGTATTCTGTGATCCTGCAATTTGACCCAACTGCAACTCCAGATTTCTAGTGAGAAATTGTTGACTCTTCAACTCAGCTGCCAACTGTGCTTGTTGAGTCTTTATGTCAGCCACAAACTGTGTTTATTAAGCCATGAACTGCTTAATCAACTCCTCCATATTGCTATTCTGAGCAGTTGCCTAATTATTTTGAGCCGACTGTGGATTTAATTGCACTGATCCCTTATACTGATTTGTATTTTATGCCTGATTTCCACCCCATGAGAAATTTGGGTGTTTCCTCTAATTTGGACTATACGTACTACCAAAATTCTATTGACCCTGACGATTTGCATTCCCCATATAGTTGACTGAATTTGGATTAACAAAACATGTATCTGCTTTATGCTCACCACTTTCGTAAACTTCACACCACGAATATACCTGTTGAACTATATTTTCTATAGTTGTTGGTTGTGTTGCACCCAATTTTTAGTTGTTGAGAGTAGTCATATTATTCTGCATTGCTGCAATCTGTGCCTGTAATGCAGTGAATTGATGCACCTCCAATACCCCTGCAACCTTCTTGGGAGCATTTCTTGAGTCTGCATGCCAATCAGGATTCCCTTGTGCAATTTGATTCAGCAATGTATACAGTTTTTCATATGTTTTCTCCAAAGCTTGGCCCCCTACTGCTGAATCCAAGAGAAACTTCGTATTAGACTCAAGGAGTTCTATAAATGTGTGTACTAAGGCATCATTTGATTGATGGTGATGAGGATAATTTCTGAGCATGCCCTTGAATCTTTTCCAAGCTTGGTAGAGATTTTCTCCATCTTTCTGTCTGAAACTCAATATCTCACTCCTCAATCGTGCAGTCTTCTGGGATGGAAAAATCGAATGAGGAACTTCCGAGCATAATCTTCCCATGAAGTGATGGAGTGCGGTGGTTCAGCATGTAACCACCTCTTTGCTTCCCCCATTAGATAAAAGGGGAAGAGTGTCAATCTGACATAATCAGCATTCATATCTTCAGGAATGTATGTATCGCTTATTTCCAGGAAGGTCTGTAAGTGCTGCTGTGGATCCTCGTGTGAAAGTCCATGAAATTCCCCTGCAGATTTTAATAATTGCACCATATTTTGTTTCAATTTCCATCAACCTCCTGGTTTAGGATTTCGAATGTTGTTAGTCACATAGTTCATAAGTGGGATTGCCACCTCATGAACAGGTCTTGCAGCTGGTTGAATAGGAACAACTGGAATAACAGAAGCTGGAACATTTCTAACATTTGGATCAGCAACAATTGGATCTCATATTTCAGTCATTTGTCCCTGTTGAATGTAATATTGAGCTTTTCTCCTCTGATGAAAAATTACTTCCGATTCTGCAAAGGGCTCTACTAACTCTTTATCCCTAGTCAGTCCAATGTTCAGCTAAACCTGTAAAAATTCAGCCGCTAAGATCAAGTTGTTAACACTTAAACTTCTTATCAAAAACCAAAAATTAAGCAATTTACTAATTCTATTAGATCCCGGGCAATGGCGCCAAAAACTTGTTGCGCCTCTACGCACACGCAAGTGTACGTGATCGTACAAGTAGTATAAAGACTTAGACAGTCAGATATCATTCCCACGAGGATCAACAAACTAGAAATTTATTCAATCTTTAGTTTAAGACAATTGGGTGTTAAGTTCTTGAAAGTATCAAGATGATTTTGATTTCATCAATAAAATGTAAATTATTAAACAAGAAATAATTAGTGACGACTAGAGCAAAGCAAGAAAAGGTTGTAATTAATAATGAGGATGATTCCAGGGTTGAGGTATTTCGAACAATCATACAATTTTCTATTCTTATCACAGTCTAATTGGTTATCAGGTTGATCATTTGCAAGGTTTATGCAACGATCTTAGTCTCCCAACCTCAAATATTTTATCTATTGAATGTTGTAGCTACAACTCCCGCAAAGATACAATAATTCTTCTAGATTCATAAAGTTGTCTTCTTAAAATTGAACCAACCAAGGCTTCTAGGTATATCCCTATCCTAGATGCTAATTCAAATCTCTTATTTCATAAAAGAATAAGAACCTTGCTCCTTAATTTCTTCTTTCTATCCTACGATTCTCCTCCCGGATGCACATAGAAATATATTTATTCTAATGGTGGTTAATCATTAAAATAGTAAGCTCAAGAAATTAAGAACAACCCAGATGATAATCCAAAAAGAAACTATGAATAAGAGTATCAAAGAGTAATCATGTTCTTAGCCTCAACCCCAGAAATAGGGTGCTTAGCTACTCATGTTTGAATTCATCATCCAAAATAAGTAATTAATCATACCCAAAACAAGTCTTGAAGTAACGAAATTGAAAAAAATGTCTAAGAACCCTAAAAAAAGAGAAATTTTTGCTTTTCCGCCACTGCTATCTTTGCCAAAAAAATTCCCCCGAAATTATCTTGGATTTTTCTTTTATAGCCGGGACAAAACACTTAAAATCTTCCCGATTTCACCGCACGGTGCGTCGTGCCATACCTTGTATTCCTTCAATCCTTCTATATGATCATTGTATACAAATGCGCACAATTTTTCATGATTTTTAGCCTGAAAGTACTAATCATATCCATTAGGCTCGAAATAGAATAAAAGCTTAATTATACTTAAGAACTCATACAAATGTTCTTGAACTAAGTCTAAATCTGGGTGCATATGGTGCTTTGAGCATATAAATATTCCCAAGATCATGTTCGAATGTACGAGAATGAAGCCTGCCATTTATTTCAAAGAAAAGGATATTTTGTTTGTTTGAAAATTTGTTGTGGAATGTAGAGTGTGCAGTGTGAGTTGATTTTAAGGAGAACAAAAGGCCTAGTTTCTCCCTCCAAAATTATTAAGCCTAAATTTTTCCTCCAATAAAATTAAAGTCAAGATACTTCCATAATATAAGGAAACAATTATAAAGGCAGCAGATAAAATTGAATACAGGACATAACAAACGTAAAGCTGATGGCTGGTTGTATTTGTTGCTAGAGCTTACAGTAAAATCTATACAACTGTTATAAAACAATAAATAAAAAGAGTAGAGAGAAGAGAGGGTGATTATTATTTCTCTCGAGGATTCTCTTGGGATCCTTGAGGATGATTTACGAAAATTACTCCTAGTTTCTCTCTAAAAGATAGATATTTTATATCATAGTAGATATCAACTAGATCTTATCTGTATTCTTGATAGACATTCACTATAATATAAATACATTTATAACACTCCCACTTGAATGTGTAATTGATAGATAATGTGTCTCGTTAAAACCTTACTAGAAAAAACTCAGTGGGAAAAAAATCTAGTGAAGGAAAAAGAGTACACATCTCTAACAATACACATATAGACTGCCTCATTAAAAACCTTGCAAAGAAAACCCAGTGGGACAAAACCTTGTAAGAAAAAAAAAGTACAACACGTATTAACCCCTCCACCTCTTAATGAGAAAATCCTTGAACCTTTGCTTCCCGATCTTATGCACCATATTCTTGAAAATTGCAATTGGAGGAGACTTGGTGAATAAATCAATTGCATTATCACTTTATAGAATCTATTGCACGTTAATATCACTGTTCTTTTATAGCTCATATGTATAGAAACTTTGATGAAGTGTTCTTCGTTCTATCTCTTTTTATGAATACTCCATCAAGTGGTGCTATGCATGCTGCATTATCTATGTGTAAAATTGTGGGTACATTGTCATATTTTTATCGAATGAGATGTATCATGGACCTCAACCATACATATTATGGCTTGTTTCATGAATAGTTATTATCACAGCATGGTTCGATGAAGTGGCAAAATAAACTGCTTTGTATATCTCCAAGATATGGCAGTATCCTCATATGTGAACACATTGCATGTTTGAGACCGAGCTTATGCGGTTCAAATAAACACACAACATCAGTATGATCAATAAGGTCGAAACTGTAATCGTTAGAATAAAATAAACCCTTATCGATAGTCTCTTTAGGTATCGTACATGTGTTTGATCTTATTCCGATATCTCTTAGTAGGAGTAGGACTATACCTCGCTAACAAATTATTTGAAAAGGCTATATCAGACCTTGTAGTATTTGCAAGATACATGAGTGCACAAATTACACTAAGATATGATACTTCATAACCAATCCAAATTGGTATATTTCTCATTTCAGCAAATAATCTATTGCTTTTGAAAACTCATCAAGAGTTTCAATGATTTTCAAGCTATAAGCTTATCCAATATAAGGATTAAAAATAAGTTTCTCAGAAACTTTTATATGCTTAAAACACTTGAATCCTTAAAAAGTTTCATATAAATCTTGTCAAGCAACAATATTCAGCATATCATGTGCGATATTTTCAAGTGTCTGGGCTGCATATCAAATAAGTTTTATGCTTACCAAGATACATCCTTTCATGTCACTTGATAAATGTTTCTACATCAGCATGCTTTAATAAATGTAGAATTCAAATCTTCGTAATCTTTTACAATATTATGCCAATATTGTATCAAGGATACTGTCGATAATTTCTCATTTTATATCGATTCACAGGGTGACATAATAATTTTAGATCTAATCACTTCATTATTTTAAGGTACCTAAACCTCTCATAAGTTTCATGAAGTGTTATGTCATAGGCTCTTTAAGAGCACATTACTTTCTTATTATGATCATTTTCTCCTTATCCTTTTCAAAGATTATTTCATTTGGAACTGATTGGTCTATCACACTTCACGCATGCATAGATTTTGTCCTTTAGGGACATAAAATAGGAGTACTTGTAGCTTAAATATGAGATGCTATCGACATTTAGCTTGAATTATCTTTTGAATGAGGATCTTATGATAATTCCTAACATATTTCATAGTTGCTTATAATCTCCCCCTCATGTTAGGAAAACGAACATATATCCTCCATCTTCTTTGAGGAATCAATCTTTGTGCATCCATGGTATATTCATTAATCGTATACTGCACATCAAAACTATTAGATGTAATAGTTGGTTCCTGGCCTTGAACCAATTAAGAGGGAAGAAATAATCATAATTTATTGATCTAAATACATGCAATTGCTATTGTATGCAATATATCATATTTCAGACCAACACATAAAGTTTTGTTCTCATTAGCAATGGTTTAGCTATTTATCGAAGTCATTCAGTGCAAAACTATTATCATCAAGATGAATTGTCTTGATTACATAATCTGAAAGTTATGCTCTTAACTCAATTTTATTGAGCAAGCAAATCTATAAATGTCAAACTGCAAGTTGACAATAAACGTACAAGTGATCATCTTATATCGATGCATCTTAATCGATCACATGATAGGTAACGGGCCCTTATTCACCTTTTATACTTTTCAGATTTTAAGAGATCCAATTCCAAAATTAGTTGTCCAACCAACTTATCATGAGAACAAGCAACATTAAAAGTAATGAATAATTTTCTAATTCTTCAATATATGTTCAATACTCAGTATGCATATCTTTGGTATGTCGCAATCATTCATATCAATTTACGAACATTTATTCTAACAAACTCCAAGTTTACCAGACATGTATTTTTTACTTTAGTAAATTTCAGAATTACTATTACATGAATAAATTTCTGATTTACTACTTTAGAAGTAGATTTTAAAATAACTCCTCAATTATTCATCCTCTTTCGAAGGTGAGTTATGATACCATCATAATTAAGTGCACGTTTGTATTAATAAGTTTTACTAAATATTATCACATTCACCCCAGGGAATGGATATGTACTTAAAACAATCTAAATTTTCATTCCCCAATAATGGAATATAATCGTGCCTTAAGCCTATCAAATTTTGATAGCTTATAATCTCTTTCATGATATTGCTACTTCAGAAGTAAATCAAGACATACATATAATGTAGAGAATTTTTCTCTAACATATCTTATCGACATAATAAGCATGTGAAAATATTATCACTTTTGATAATTATTATTATTATTATTATTATTATATTGTCCCTCCACGCTCATATCGTACGTTCAGTCACTTATCTTCTTTCAGATATATTAAGCATTGCTACCACATTCACTTCAGGGAATGGAGCATATTCAATGAGACATGTCTCATGACTTTCATCAAAAACACATTATTTTTTCTTAGCCATCATAATATCATCAATATGGTGCATTGAGATTCAAACTCAACGTCTTATCCATAAAAGGTGTCTTAGGCTATAAATCGATGGGACTTGAGCCCAATATCTTATTATTAAACAATGACATCAAAGTTCAAAAGAAGTCACCTTTGATCCTTAATTTGGTGAAATAAATGAATCCAATTCGTTCTTTTGAGGCACTGCCTCATTGGATCTTGTAGATAAATTAACCTTTATCTTGATTCAACATCACCAAGTAAACTTATCTATACTCTAAGATAGAATATGATTATAAGTAAGTAAAATCAAAATAAATTGATATTCAATCTATAAGATACATGCAACAGTAACATATTATCATGTTCTAAGTTGCATTATTATTCAATCAACACCATGGATTCATATGCTGCAACTTAACGTGGAAGTTAGATACAAAAATACTTATGGAGTTTACAGATACATCTACCATGCAGAATGATATCCAATTTACAAAATTATTTAGAATAAGTTTTACAAAATTAATAATATACAAACATTATTAATTCAATAACAATAGCGATTAGCGATATGTAGGACACTTTTTAATTTTGCCGTACTCAAAAAAGGACATATAAGCAGCAATTAAACATGTATATGTGCAGTGCAACTGGCACATGGACCAAAGACAATTGATGACAAAATCAACTTATCCTACTAACCTTGGATAAGATTCCTGCAAACATCCATAAGGCACAAAAAATTGGAGCACAATAATTATGCATACTTTTTCGTAAGTGATAGGCTCATCTGTAGTGAGGTGTGATGAATATTAGAGTCTCATGCTGATAACGTGTTATAAAATAATAAAGAATAAAGAAGAAGAGTAGAGAGAATAAAGAGCGATTATTATTTCTCTTGAGAATTCTCTTGAGATCCTTGAGAATGATTTACAATGAATAGAACCTCTCTATTTATAAGAGAAATTACAATGAATAAAATATCTCTATTTATAGGGAAAATTACTCCTAGTTTCTCTCTAAAAGATAGATATTTCATATTCTAGTAGATATCAACTAGATCTAATCTATATTCTTGATAGACATTCACTATAATGTAATAATGTAAATACATTTATAACAGCGGCATAATTATTTATACATTGTTAGATATTCCGTAATAAAAAGAGTATTGTTACGAAAAATAAAGTAGAGAAGAACAAAAGTAGAGAGAGAAGGGAGAGTAATTCTTATCTCTCTTTCTCTTGGAATGAGAGATTGAGAATACAATGAACAAAAATCCATCTATTTATAGGAGAAAATACTCCTAGTTTCTCTCTAAAAGGTAGATATTTCATATCCTAGTAGATATCAACTAGATCTTGAATAGACCCTATCTATATTCTTGATAGACATTCACTATAATGTAAATACATTTATAACACTCCCCCTTGAATGTCTAATTGATAAATAGCGTACCTCGTTAATACCTTACTAGAAAAAACTCAGTGAAAAAAAATTCAGTGAAGAAAAAAGAGTACACATTTCTAGTAACACGCATTTTCGCTGCCTCATTAAAAACCTTACAAGGAAAATCCAGTGGGAAAAAACCTTTAAAGAAAAAAAGAGTACAAGGTGTATTTACCCCCCTGATAATAACATCAATGAAACTTTGCATCTCGATCTTGAGTATCTTCTTAAAAGTTGTAGTTGAAAAAGACTTGATGAATAAATCAGCCACATTATCACTTGAACGAATCTCTTGCATGTTAATATCACCGTTCTTTTGTAGCTCATGTGTATAGAAAAACCTTGATGAAGTGTGCTTCGTTCTATCTCTTTGTATGAATACTCCATCAAGTTGTTCTATGCATGCTGCATTATCTATGTGTAAAATTATGGGTACATTATCACATTTCAAACAATATTTTTCTCGAATGAGATGCATCATGGACCTCAACCATACACATTCTCGACTTGCTTCATGAATATATATTATCTCAGCATGATTCAATAAAGTGCTAGATAAACTCTATTATATATCTCCAAGATATGACACTACCACCATACATGAACATGTCGCTTATTTGAGATCAAGCTTTATGCGGGTCAGATAAGTACCCAACATTAGTATGACTAATAAAATCAAGACTGCAATCTTTAAACTAAAATAAGCTCATATCGGTAGTCTCTTTAGGCAGCGTATATGTGTTTGATCTCATTCTGATGTCTCCTAGTAGAAGTAGAACTATACCTTGCTAATAAATTAATCAAAAAGGCTATATTATGCCTTGTAGTATTTGTAAGATACATGAGTGCACCAATTGCACTAAGATATGATACTTCATAACAAATCCAAATTGGTATATTTCTCATTTCAACAAATAATCTATTACTTTTAAAAACTCTCCAAGCGTTTCAATAATTTTCAAGCTATAATCTTATACAATATAAGGATTATAAATAAGTTTCCAGAAACTTTTATATGCTACAAATATTTTGAATCCTTAAAAAAGTTTTCATATAAATTTTGTCAAGTGACAATATTCAACATTTCATATGTGACATCTTCAAGTGTCTGGAATGCAAATCAAATAAATTTTACACTTACCAAGATGTGTCCTTTCACGTCACTTGATAAATATTTCTACGTCAGCGTGCTTAAATAAACGTAGAATTTAGATCCTCATAATCTTTTACAATATTGTGTTAATATTGTATCAATGAAATTGATGATATATCATTTCCTATTAGTTCACAATGTAACAAAACATTTTGAGATCTCATCACTTCATTATTTTTAGGTACCTGAACCTCTAATAAGGTTTCATGAAGTCTTATGTTGTAGACTCTTCAAGAACACATTTCCTTCTTATTATGATTATTTGCTCCTTATCATTTACTAGGATTATTTTATTTGGAACCGATTAGTCTACCATGCTTCACACATGCATAGATTTTGTCCTTTAAGGACATAAAATAGGAGCACTTGCAACTTAAATATGAGATGCTTTCGGCATTTGACTTGAATTCTTTTTTGAATGGGGATTTGATGATAACTCTTAACATATTTCATAGCTGCTTATAATCTCTCCCTTATGTTAGGAAAACTAACATACATCCTCCATTTTTTGAGAAATACATCTTTGTGCATTATTGTATATTTATTAATCATATACGGAACACAAAACTGTTAGATGGACAACATCTGGCTCCTAACTCAAAACCAACTTTGAGAGAAAATTAATCATAATTTATTGATCTGATGCATACAAATACTTCTGTATATAATATTTCATATTTCAAATCAACATATGAAGTTTTTTTCTCATTAGCAATGATTTAACTATTTATCAAAGGCATTTAAACCATCATCATCAAGATGAATTGTCTTGATTACACAATCTGAAAATTATGCTTAACTCAATTTTATTGAGCAGCAACTTTATGAATGTCAAACTCTAGGTTGACAATAAACCTACAAGTGATCATCTTATATCTATGCATCTTAATAAATCACATGATTGGTGAACGGGTCCATATTCACCTTTTATACTTTTCAGAATTTAGAGGATCCAACTCAATATTAGTTGGTCCAACCAACTTATCATGAGAACACGCAACATTAAAAATTTATGAAGAATTTTCTAAATCTTAAATATTTGTTTAATACTCATTATGGACATCTTTGAAATGTCGCAATCGTTCATGTCAATTTATAAACTTTTATACTAGTAAACTCCAAGTTTACCGTGGTATGTACTTTTTTTTTTTAGTAAATTTTAAATTTACTATTACATGAATAAATTTCAGATTTACTACTTTAGAAGAAGATTTTAAAATAACTCTTCTTAATTATTCTGCCTATTTCGATGGTGAGTTGTGATACCACCACAAACAAGTGCATGTTTTTATTGATTAACTTTTCTAAATATTATCACATTCACCCCAAGGAATGGATCTTCTATACTTATAACCATCAAAATTTTCATTCATCAAGAATGGATATAATTGTGCCTTAAGTCTATCAAATTTTGATAGCTATAACCTCTTTCGTGATATTGCTACTTTAGGAGCAAATTGAGGCATACATATAATATAGAGAATTTTTCTCTAACATATCTTATAGTCATAATAAGTGTGTGAAAATACTATCACTTTTAATTATCATTATTATATTGTACCTCTACGCTTATATTCATACGTTCAATCACTTGTCTTCTTTCATACATATTATGCACTGCTACCACATTTGTTTTAAAAATGGAGCAAGTTGTCAACTTTCAGATTCATTATATATTGCTACCATGTTCACTTCATAGAATAGAGCATATCAATGAGATATGTTTCATGACTTCACCAAATACCCATTATTTTGCCTTAGCCATCATAATATCATCAATATGGTGTATTGAGATTCAAACTCAATATCTTTTTCATATAAAGGCATCTTAGGCTATAGCTCGATGGGACTTGAACCCAACATCTTATCATCGTAGTGCATTGAAACTTTTAACTCAATGTCTTACCCTTTAATGAGATGATAATTAAATTCATCATCATATCATTTAACAATATTGTTCTTCATGAACAAATTTAATGCATAAGTGGTTTCAAACCAATTATTTTTCCCCAAATCCAACAATAATTATACCATTAGTAGCAAAAGACAAATAATATAAGGAATTACTAACCTTGAAATTGCCTTTAGATTTATAAGCTCAGCTTGTTTGGCAGAGTCTTGTGTTGATAACATCTTATGAAAAATAAAGTAGAGAAGAACAAAAGTAGAGAGAGAAGAGAGAGTAACTCTTATTTCTCTTTATCTTGGGATGAGAGATTGAGAATACAATGAACAAAAACCCTTCTATTTACACTACAACATAATGTATCTGTTGCTACAAACTCTAAGCTATGAATTGGAAAATCATAGCTATTACTTAGTAATAGTCACAAAAATTTGACTTCAGTAGTTATTTACAAATTTGTAAAATTTCATAGCCATGAAATTAATCTGACAAAGCTAATTCCTTATTTTTGCTACAATTACTAATAATCGTAGTAATAGTTGCTTAAATAGCTACAACTTTATTGCTACGATAAAATTTGATAGTTGATCATAAGTTTTTGTCACGCAATAAAAATTATTATAGCAATAGTGACCTTTTAGCCATAACAACTATTTGAAACAACATATTATAGCTAAATATCTATTTTTTTGCTTCAAATTATAAAAATTGTGGCAATAGTTAAATGATATAGCCACGTCTTTATTGCTATAGAAAAAATTTACAGCTAATTATTAATTTTTGCCACGAGTTATAACTTAGTAGTAATAATAACCTTTTAGCCACAATAAATTAGTTAAAATATAATTTTGTGGCTATTTTTTTTTTTGCTTCATGTTAGTAAAGATTGTTGCAATAGTTAAATGATATAGCCATAGATTTTTTGTTATAATAAAATTTCATAGAGAATATTTAATATTTGATATGTGCTGAAACTTGTTGTAGCAATAGCGACCTTTTAGTCATAAAAAGATTATTTAAAATAAATTATTGAAGTTATAGATATTTTTACTTTGAGTACTAAAAATTCGTGGTAATAGTTGACTTAATAATAACTAATTATTTTTTCATGACGAAATAGTTAAGCCACAAATTTATTATTATGATTAAATTTTACAGCTATAATTTTTTTAATCACAAGCTAAAATTATGGTAGTACTTATAATATAGAGGAACTGGATATATTAATCATCTGATTTGATTCAATACTATATGTCTACTTGTGAATTTCAAATATAATTATAATAAATATGTGATTATATCCAACTAATTTTGATTATCTAATTATATTGAACTTAAATATAACTTTGCAGTCTCACTAAAGCTTAGAGAAATATTATACGTATTTATCAATCTAATATGATTAGAGGTGTTAATCGCTCGATTTAATTCAATTTTATATTTTATAAATCTTAAATATAATTTAAATAATACTTGATTATATTTCTTTCAATTAACTAATCATGTCAAATTTGCTAAACTTCAGTAAACTTCATTCAAACTTCTTCATGACTAACTATTTTCATAATTATTATTTGTCTCGAATATATTTATCAATTCAGTAAAATTAGAGGTATTTATTATTCTACCGATCATTCCAAATTCAATTTTATAATATTCAATTTGTAAGCTTCAAATATAATTAAAATAAAAAGGTGATATTATATATACATTAAAAGTGTGAATACCTTTATAAAAGTGATTTAAGCTTTTTGTCCTTCATTAAAAGACCCTACTTTAGACAAAACTGTTTTTTCACTACTTTCTTCAATTTATTATTTTATTATTTTTATTATATTAATTATACTCCTAAAATATTTGGGACTCCTAAAATATATGAAAGGAAAATTAATTAATATTTTTCTTTGTACTGATCAATTAGAAAAATACTCCTAAAATAGGATAGAAAAATACTCCTAAAATAGAACTCTATTAAGGAAATACTTTTATAAATATTGAGATGCATGTTAAACTAGAAAAGAAACTGATTTACTTATTGAAAAAATATGATTGATGTTCATCTAACTTGATTCAGTTTCATGTCTAGACTGGTGAATGTTTAATTTTCTAACCCCCAACTTCATGCTTTTGTCAACATAATAGAATTAAACGTGTGTGTATATATATATCTTCTTTATTTTCATTCAAGTCAATCTTTAGGATCAAAATTTTTGGTCAGACATGAATGTCGGTCGGCTTTGAAGAATTTTTTAGTTAAAGGTTAGGTTTAATTGTATTATATTTATATCTCTGTTTTAAAAAATTTTGTGTGTAAAGTTTAAGTTTAGTTGTATTATTTTGATATTTCTATTATCGTATTATTTTGTTATAGTTTACAGGTGATAATAGATGAGTGTCAGACGGGTTTGAGAAAATTTTTGTGTAAAGGTTATATTTAATTATATTTTTTTCATGCCTGTATCATCGTATTATTTTGTTGTAGTTTACAGATTGTAGATGAAGGCGATCGACTTTGACAAATTTCTTTGGTAAAGGTTAGGTTTAATTAAATAAATTCTCCAAAAGATATTGAATTTAATTATTGTATCCATCTTTATTATTTAAACAAATGTTCTATTTAGTGTAACGTTTGAACTTAATAAAGTGAGGTACACGCACGAGGTGCATACAACAAAACTATCAACTTCCTTCTTAAACTTAAACAACGTTGTATTTTATCTTGTTGCAACATGTTATTTTTGAATGTTAATTGTACTTTTTAAAATATGTACAACTATTTTTTTCATTGAAATTGTAAAGTTATTTTTGTATATTTGATACTTTATTACTTTAAAATTAGCACTTATTTTTTCTTATATGTAATCACTTATTTCCTCCAAAAGTATTCACAAAAAACTTTACTAATTGTTGAGGTAGTATGTATACTAATATTTGTATTCGTGGGATATACAAAAATTATTAAATAACGTAACAATTAAATATTTTATAACTTATTTAACAAAGTAAATTGTATGTTTATTTTGTTTTATTCAATAAAATTTAATTCAAATTATAATCTCTACATTAATTATCTCCCTTTCTGTAATTTCAACACATGATATCTAAATGAGTTTTCTAATTTATTTTTTAACCTTTAATTAATAATTATCACACTTTATTCAAAGATGCAATACAAATTAGTCTAGAATTTTTTAAAAAAAATGATACCTTGGTGAAAATAAGTAATTTGCATGCTCAAATAAAGATAGAGATACTAACAATTTAAAAAAAAAAAAATATATTTTCTATTATAAACAAATTTTTTTGAATTTTTTTTTTAAAATTTGATATATTAAGTCATATAATTTAAATAATTTTTATATTGTTAATTCAACCTAAAATAATTCAAATTTAAAAGTCATATTTCTGTTTAAATTCAAATTAAGATAATCAAACGCAATAGAAGTATGAACCCCTCTCCCCCCCCCCCCCCAACACCGATAAGATACTTTAATTTAAATTTTATGTTGTTGATATAAAAAATTTGAATTAATATTTTCTTTTATAATTTTAATCATAAGATAATTTTCAAACGTAAGATTTTATGGTGATGATCATCACAATATTGTTTCTTTTCTCCTATTCCATATAAATAGGTTAATAGCCTTATTTTATTTTTAAAATTTTCATGAAAAAGTTTAAATTGAATATTGAAGTCATATAATTCATTAAAATTTATATAAGTTTGATATTTTCACTTAAAAAATGTTAGTTAAAATTCACGTGTATTTTAGATTTAAAAATTGAAGTAATCGAATATTGTGGAAGTACAATTCACCAATAGAAATTAGGACACTTTAATATAAATTTAAATTCGCATTATAGATATTAATAAACTAAATTCACATTATAGAAATTAATCAACTAGATTTTGATAGATCTTCACTACAACGTAAATATATTTATAACAAGTATTATTAATTTAAGTAAAAATAACATAAATTCCAACATAATTATTTACACTCTCTCTCACTTCCTTAATTACTTTACTCTCTCTCCCGATTTATATATATAACAAGCCGACATATACATAGAACTTTTTGTATATGACAAGGCCGACATATACATAACAATACCGATTCATACACATAACAAGTATGACAAGACGGACATATACATAACAAGACTAACATATACATAACAAAGCCGATTCATATACATAACAGGGCCGACATATACATAGAAGCTATGTATATGTATTTTAGAGAAAATGGAATATTTATAATATGTTTGGAGAGATTGAATTTTTTGTAATAAGTGAAACTTAAATTGTGGATTTGTGTAATTTTTAGTTAATTTAAAAGACAAAAAAATATTTATGGGCCTGGTGTTTCATACATCGAGGATGGTAGATTCAATCCACGCTATAAATTGTATTGATTAATCCTTTGACACCCACCCCCACGGTACCTCCTACCCTAATTATGTTCCCGTGATTGTTATCAAAACAAAATAGATCAACTAAATTTTCAATTAGAATGTGTTTTCAAATCAGGGGGAGAAGGCAAGATACAAACAAGAAAAGTCCGTCAACACATAAGAGTAACAGCTAAGACCACCCTCGCGCACACTAATTCAAGAAGCCATGAATTTATAGTTGCAAAGTAGTAAAAACTCAGAAGATTACCTGATGATTTAGGTTACATTTAAAAACACAATAAAAAATCAGAAATGCTAACGTAGCTGCTTCAAGTCCACACCTCATTGACAGTCGTGTTCTTATGTACAAAGTACAAACCACATTCCTCAAGAGAGCGCTTGCCCACCTCTTGCGAGATGCATAGCAAGAAAATTGTACAAATCCTCCAACCAAACCTATAATTTGATTCAATCGTATTTACTTGATAAAGTAATATAACAGAACATAAAAGCACCTCAAATTTTATAAATTTCAGCACAGTGCTATTGCATGATCATAAATACATGCCAAACTTTCTTCGTGAAAGAAATATTCACAGCATTATATATCACTCGGGGAGAGGAGTACCCGATACTGATGAAGACGGTTGCAAGGAGCGGATTTTGATATCGTATTTTCTATGGGTGGTTATTTCACTGCCAGAGGCTGTATCTGATGCATCAGCTACAAGTGGGTATGATGAAGCACTATCATCATAAGCAATTCCTATATCATTACCACATTTTCGGCACTGAAGTTTTGTTCGGCGCTGGAACAAGCCCCAAGAACGTTTGGAGAAAAAGAAAGGCACACACTTGAATTCATCAACCTGGGTAAATCTGCTCTCATCAATGGACAAGAAGGAAATCATTCCTTTCTTGATTGATTTTCCGTACTTGGAACCAATGGAAGCAGTATTGCGACTAGACGAGTTGAGGTTTAACTCATACCCACAACTGCCACAGCTGCATAAACAAACAAATTGGATAGATGATTGTATGGCTAAAGAAGCAGTTAGACATAATAAATAAAAACAATATTTACTAAAGATAAAAATAAATGGCACAATCCACTGCAGAACCAATATTAACATCCAAATAAGTGGATTAATTAATCGTTTTTCAATTTTTTTGTTCACATACCTTTTCTGATTCTTTGGGAGGGTTAGCAAATACACACCTCATATACTTACAAAGCAAACAACATTAGAACAGCTCATGTCCATTAAAGGTTCATTCTGATTTACACGCAGGCATCATTCTCTTTAATAAAACTAAGGAAGCAAGAGGACCGCTATGTACGTCAACTTGCCCCTGAATGCACACTAGCCAGGAAGCACTTTAAGAGGAGGTAACCCTTTTTAAGAAGACAAAGTTAGTAAAAAATCAAAAAAGCACCTGCATTTCTCAGAAGTGTAGACTAAAAACTGCATCTCTTTTCGCTATATGATTTAGATGCTTAAAGGTTCCTAGAGGCTGGTTCTGCATAAAATGTGAAGCTTACCTCAGAATTACTTTATCTTATATAATAGGTAGTTATGCTACTAATCAACCTTAGATGATGCTCAACCACATTTAAACCCTCTATAATGATGTTGAGTTATTGCAATTTGTTTATTCTCACGGATAATTAGTACTTATTCTAGGAATTCCAAACAACAGACACATCTTAATTTCCCTCTGACATTCTAGCATAAAGCATTACGTAGGTATAAATATAGTCTCTGAAGTTTCATATAGGAAAATAACTAGGGAGATGAGTTTTTGTTAGTATCGAATCAACTTTTGCTAAGCCATGACTGATGTCCATTTTCTTTTTTTTCTTTTTTAGCTACTTGGTGCAAATTCAATTTTTCATCTACTCTTATGGAGTTCAAAAGAAACATGAAAAGCACAAGCTCCAAAAATGATGGTTCATGGATCTTTGCAGATCTAATTGACAAAATAAAAGTACTAATAGTTACTTATCTGAAAATCCAAAAGAACAATAGCAATCAATAATGGCTTTTTCCTCTAAAGCCCACGCTTTAAATGTGCTTTGCGCTTAAACCTCAAAAGGCCCTAGCTTTTTGCTTTTGACGAGGTAAAAAAAATGAGCTCACTGAAGGAAATTAGCTCGTTGTTGCCCTCTCTACCAAGAAAATAAAATAAAGAAAAAGAACCCCTAACTTGTTCTATCAATGACAAAATCTACAGCAGATACTTTTGTCCAAAATACACCGGTGGTTGAGTCATTAGATTTACAAGGCTAAATCCTAAGCAACACCATCAAATCTTCAAAGTTGAAGTGGGGCTATTTCTTTGCACTAAAGGATACTGAGACTAAAATCCAACAAGTAGAATCACATACATGAGCCCTAAAGTTGAGATCTTCCATGTTTCAGTGAAAGCCAGACTTTTCATCCTTGACATTGACAAATGCGACTAACTTCATCCTTCGCGATAATAGAGCACTTTTCTTCAACACATTCAGAGCAGTACATGAGACACTGTGAAAGGCTAAGGTCAATTCATCTATTTAGTCCTTTTCAAAACTACCTTATAAACCTGACAGCCTACTATTAGAAGTAGTGCCCTATATGGAACTATTTAGAGATATACTGGTGTACTTATCGATAATTGAAACCAAAATAAAGAACCTAATGGTTCAATGAGAACAAAATTGTCAATTTATTGATCTATAGCCAAAATAGTTCGTGGATAAACAGGTCATACAACATCATTCTAATGGCAAACCATAGTCTCATCTTCAATGGTGAAATCTAAACAAGTGGCTATAATATCTTCAAATAAGATGAATTACAAAGCTACCAACTTTCATCTATGAAACAAATGTCAATCAAACTTAATTAGATGTCAACTAAATGAATAACACAGACGTTTTATTTATTTATTATTTTTTGGATAACCGTGGTGTCCGGGCTAGCTTGCGCACATCTGACTAATTCTACGGGATACTTGTCACCTCTCACTAGCAACAAATACCAGTTAACTCTGTCCACCAAGGCTAGAAAAGATGGGAAGAAATCACCTAGTGTCTGTCTCGGTTGGGAATTGAACCTGAGACCTCATGGTGCTCAACCCAACTTCACTGAACCACTAGGCCACACCCTTGGGTGCATGGACAACACAAATATTTAATCTCTCAACCAACATGCCAAAGGAAAAGCAAGAAATGAAAATCATGCTAGGATGTAACAAAGGAGAATTATAAAGTAGAGAGTATGAGAGAGGAGAAAACTTAATTCATTGATAATATTGTTTTAAGAAATAATTCCTTTTACACCTTCCTCACTCTACCTGTCCATTTCCAAACCAAAGACAAAGAAACTTCTAAAGCATCTCTATTTTATTATTTCAACTCAAACTTGTTTACGAAACCCTTTGCGCTCTTTGCGGGGCTAACATGTCCACAAAACCCTTTGTTTTCTTTAGAGGGTTAATACATTTCTTCAACTTTGAGGCCTTACTTCTGGTCGTGTGAACATTAGTTTGACCTTAAGAAATTATCTATCAAGCATCTACCAAAAGTGGTCGTATCAATCCAATTCTACAGAGTGGTTCGACAAGGAGTTGCTCCAAGGGTAAGCACCCCTCATTTCCAACCTGAAGGTTGTGAGTTCGAGTCACCAGGGAGCAAAAAAATGTGGGAGCTCTTAGGGAGGGGTAAAACTTATTGTTTTTTTTAAAAGAAAAAAAGACCAACACTATGAGGCAAAGTGTTGGCAAGATAAGAATGCCTTCATTCATAAGATAAAGGAAGCGGAGTTGAGTATGCTCATATGGATGTGTGGACTTGAACGTTAAAAATAAAAAAGTCTCATATGGTGTTTAATGGTTGACCAAAAAAAAGTGTACGACAGAGCATTACAAGAAGTCTTTTGGTGGGCGTTGGAGAGGAAATGAATTCATATTATACATACAAATGTCATAAAGGACATGTTTGGAAGGAGCTAACACGAGAATAGTGGTAGGAAATATAAATGAGTTCTCCATAATCGGGGATCTATACCAGAGATTGGCATTGAGTTTGTACTTGTTTATTCTAATTATAAGTCAAAAGTCATAAGTTAGAATTCCTAAATAATAGCTTTTGGCTTATTTTTGCCTTTGTAGCTTAAAAAAACACTTTTTTATTTTACCCAAACAATCCAAATTTGCTTAAAAATTATTTGGCTTAAAAACACTTAAAATAAGTCAATTCAAACAAGCCCTAAAAATATTAGACAGGTTCACATAGTAGAATGCTTTTATAAGTGATTTTGCATCAACTGACAAAACTAGCAAAGACGTCAACCAAAAGCTCGAACCATGTTTCTAAAGGTCAAAAAAACACAGTGACTAAAGGTGTTAAAAGGGATGAGATAGAAAAAACCATATGGATTAAAAGAACTACAATATCTTGGAGCCCATGAGACCTAGCGAAATAGGACACAATCAAATAAATGAAATCATATCGGAGATACCAATTAGTTAAATAAAGTTTTTTTTTTTTTGAGAAAAAAGCTGAACACGTTGATAAATTTACTTTAGGTCTACTTATGGCCAGGATTCTTTTAGCCTTGTTAAGGATTTGTGTATCAATAGAAAAAGTAAAAAGTAACTAGTGCTACAAAAACTAAATTTTTATATATTGGATCCAGATAGGTTTGAACAGGGTGACATGAAGTCATGAACGATGAGGATTCATAAGATTGAGTAGTAGTTGTTGCCTAAAAGTTATATCTAAATTTTCATTATAAAGGATTAAAAGAACAAGACAGGTTTTTTTCTTTTCTCTTTCTTCTTTCTTTATGAAGTAAAAAGAACGAGACAACAAGATCTACTTGGAAGCAGAATGAAAAGATTCTAGGAAATTTTGTAACTTGAAATGCGTAGAAGATCAAAAGGTAGCAGTATAGCACCAAACAAAATGCAAACAAGTAATTAAAATCCTTCAAGAGAAAGAATGAGACTACAACATTAGGACAGGTATAGTTTGTTTCATTACACCAAATTCCTACAAAAGATGTTACCTTTATAGTTTAATTTTCTTATAATAATCTATTTCTTTTACAGTAAAAAGAGGATAATATAATCTAGTCTTATTAGCTAATGGAACTTAACTCCTCAACTATGTAAGAAAAATTTTAAAAAATCTTTGTCTAACAAATCCCAGCTAAAAGTGGACCAAAAGTAAATGTATCATAGTGATTAAAGTTTATCCAACTTTTTGTCATGTCAAATAAAAACTTTATACAACTAACTGGTATCTCTTACATGATCTCTCTTATTCTATTGTGTTTTATTTCGCTAGGTCTCATGGGCTCCAAGAGATTGTAAACTTTTAAATACTAGATTCCACATTATTTTTTGTTCTATCTCGTCCCTTTTAAGTTTTAACATCTTCAATCACTGTGATTTCACATATACTATATTTCTACATTGTTCACGTTTTTCTGTTGACTTCCTTGCTAGTTTCCTCAATTAACATAATATCGCTTATAAAAAGCATACTACCATGTGAACAC
>NC_061114.1:189908905-189912989 GCF_002878395.1 Capsicum annuum
TGTAATTTAATGCTAAAATTGATATGATTAAAAGCCAGATAGAGTTCCAACAGCAGAATCCAATCAACACACACAGAAAATGATTCCAAAAATATTATTTAGTGCACCTACCAAAACATGCCCAAACTCAATAATTATAACCCAAAAATCCTAATTCCCAATGACCCTTTTTTTCCCTTTGGATATTAAAGTAAGATTCTTTACTTAAGAAATTAAAAATTGAACTATACAACAACATACCCAATGTAATCTCACAAAGCAAGGTCGGGGAGAGTAAAGTGTACGCAGACCATACCACTACCATGTTGTTTCCGATAGACCCTCGGCTCAATCAAAAAACAGTTCCAAGCAGTATATAGAAAGATAAAACGGAAATAAAGAGGACATGGCAAGTCAGCATCATGAGATTAATCTTAAATTAATATAGTTAGAAGCCAAGAAACAATAATTCCCCAATATTTAGTCAACCTATTAACACACTTAAACTCAAAAACAAGTGCTATTGAAGTAAAAACTACAATTTGAATCACAATTTTTTTTAAATCACATATTAAAGTAAGATTCTTTACTAAAAAGAAAATGTAACCAAGAGAAAATACCAATAAAATAAAAACCCAAGTTCATGTCAGGATCATAAATTTCATGTCGAATTATAATTAAAAATTAGAATAAAAAATAATTTAATTCTCAAAAAAAAAAAGGATGGAGAAGTAAGCGAACCTGTAAGAGACGTCTCTTCTAGAAGAACCAAACGAGGAATTTTGATGATAATTCAGATACCCACATGAAGTTTCCATTAATACAACCCAACAAAAAAAAGATAGTTAGCAATGGCAGAGAAACTAAGGTGGTCGTGTTTTGTATTGATTAATTACTTAAAGGGTAAGTGTTATTGATGTAATTAATTAAAGTTGGATGTGACGACGCCGGAGTTTGTGACTGTCGCCGGAAGTTTAGCCGGAGAAAGGAAGGAGAAAATGGATGGGAAAAAAAAGGGAAAGAAAATGACTTGGAGAAAATAGGAAGAGAGAAGGGGTTTGAACGTTGGAAGAGTATAATTTGCTAATTTGTTTGAATAGGGACATCATGTTAAACAACATGGGTCGGAGCTTAACGGAGGTGGGGGTGGACCTGGGTCCCACAAATTAATTACACATCGTTCACTATTACTTATCATATTTTAAGAATTCGACTAATCTTTAAAATTAAATTGAGTTAAATTAAATTAATGTTTTAAATTAAGGTTTCAGTACTCAAAAACTATACAAAAAATATTACTCCACCTATCTCAGTTAATGTTATTTAATTTGACTTGATACAAAATTAAAAATAAATAAATTAGAATTTGTGATTTAAAATAAATTATAGTTTGTGTAGTTACAAAACATTTCATTGATGATAATATGGACTGTTGGACAATAAAAGTTTCGAGGCCGAAAAATAAATAATTCGGGACAAGAAAAAAATATTGCAACAATCAATTTTATTAATTTCAATGTGAGTGTTACAATCTCTATGAATCCTCTGATTCGCATTTTCAAATATAAATTCAAGGGCTTAAAGCTTGATCTTGAATTTGAATTTGAACTTGAATTGATGGACTTGAGGGACTTGATCTTGACTTGTGCTTGAATTCAAGAGCTTTTGAGCTTATTCTTGAATATTGTGGTCTTGATCTTGAACTTACTTGATTTGAATGCTTGAGCTTTTTAGAAAAATTACGGTGTTTGATCCACGAGCTTTCTCTTGCCACTTGTTAGAGTTCTGGGGTCTCTCTTCTTAATTATGAGACCCTATTTATAGTTGTAGGAAAGGAAGAGTCATGATAAATATGAACTTCCTTTGACCAATCAGATTTAAGTGATGTGGCGTCTTTTATGGGCTTTTATTTCATGGGTCTGCTGCATCAGTTTGACATGTGGCACGGTCCTATTGGCTGTTTCACTTGACTTGGCATGCCACGTCATTTGACACGTGCCGCTTATTTGGGCCTCTAGAATATGACAATATTCTTGGGCTTAGCAAAGTGGACTCATTATTTATAGCCCAAATTAATGGGCTAGCCCAATAAAAATTGGACTTTAATTCAACCCATATATGTTTGGACTTAAATAATTAATCTAATTATATTAATCCACAACATTTATTTAGGACTAATATATTTTGAATTTAATATAATCCGAATTTTGTACGGATTTAAATTTAATAAAATTGCATCGCCCACAAATGCCCCCTACTTCAAAACTTGTCGAGACATTTAATATTTTGGAGACTAGCCTTGAAGTATGATTATTTAAGCATGTTTCCTTCGTGTTTCAACAATCCTCATACCTATGAATACCACATTCAAAAATTCAAAGCCGAACCATATTGATATTGCCTCTCAAAACTCTCTCATTTTTTCCATGAATCTCTATACTTAAGACCCATTGGTGAGGCATGATATTTAATTTCAAACAGATTTTGGAAGACTTTTTTATCGCCTTACTTAATCAGGAATAAAAATCTTCCGATTTGAACTTAGATTGGAGAAGGAAACAACCTTCAATTTGACTTTGTATGGGAGAAGAAAACAACCTTCGATTTGAATTTGTATGGAAGAAAGAAATTAACCTTCAATTTAAATTTGTATGGGAGAAGGAAATAATCCCCAATTTGAATTTGTATGGAAAAGAAAACAATCTCCAATTTGAATTTAGAGATGAAAACTATTTCAATCTGAATTTATATTGGAGAAGGAAACAATCTCCAATTTAAATTTGGAGATAAAAATTATTCCAATCTGAATTTATATTGGAGAAGGAAACAATCTTCAATTTGAATTTGGAGATGGAAATTATTCCAATCTGAATTTATATTGGAGAAGGAAACATTCATCCTACAACTCTATAAAAGGAGGTAGTTTCTCCACTTTTTCAATATCAATTTTGGGATTTTCAAGCCATCAATAATATTGAGGTAATTTCTTTTCCTCCTACTTTTCTCTTATTTTCGTCACTTTTTTTCAGCACAGCATGTTAGTGGTAGAAAATTCACATCTAATTGTAGGAATATCAGAATCATGAACCGTTTGATATTTCAAAAACTAGACTTCTAGATATATAACATATCCAAAATTCATCTTCAAATTCTTTCAATATAATTCTCGATAATTTTTTGAAGTTAGCCCTGAATTTTATCATGCTGAAAATTTCAGATCTGCGCGTCTTTACTAAACCTTTCATATCTTGAAATAGGAAGGATGAAATCACAAGCCGCTTAATTCTTGTGAAACTAGACACAAAGATTTATAACATATCTAAAATTCATAATTTAATACAATTGAGATATTTTCAGGTGTTATCCCGAAATCAACATTGAGTTTTGATGCATCAACAATTTCAGATTTACGCGACATCACCAAAAAAAAAATATCTCAATGTGAAAGTATTGAAATTATGATCCACTTGATCATAGATACCGGAAACATGCATGTATAGCATATCAAAAATTTAGTTTTTAACACCTTTTTTATTGTTGTAGATGATTTTTTTAAGTCCATCTTGACAGAGGATTCCATATTTGCATTGCCTCACCAAATAATTTATTTCTTGATGTGGGACCATCACCACCAAAGGGTTTTTTTATTTCCTCAAACTAGATTTTGAGGGTTTTATTCTCATCAAGGCATCTTGTCTCAATCCAAGTTGGTGATATACAACTTTTAAGATCACAACGCTTTGATAGGTAACGTCCTTTCTATTTGTGTTTTTGCTTTCTTTCTTATTTCTTCTCTTTTTTTTTTTTTTGAGAATTGAAACAGATAGCAATATGCAACAATCAGCTTAGGGTGCGAGAGTTTAACTTCGCCTCCGTCACCTTAAGTCTCGGCTTAAGGTGCGAGAGTTTAACTTCGCCTCCATCACCTTAAGTCCGACCAATTTTACTTGAAGATGGTGCAATGATTTTCTTTAAGTATGAGCTCTTTTCAATGTTCAGCTTAAGGTGTAAAGGGACAAATCTTGTCCACCTTAAGGCATGAAAATTGTGATATCCTTTTAAGGATAAATCTGTGAGAGGCCAGCTTAAGGTGCAAAGGGACAAA